>NW_028252605.1:0-249493 GCF_964263255.1 Lissotriton vulgaris | reverse complement strand
TACGCCCTCATCCAGCACGCGTCACTGGCATAGAAGATTTCCCCCACGGCCCGAATCCAGGACAGCACAGCAGCCGCAATCGGCATACCGCCACGCCCCTGACACAGACTGGTGAATCGGTAGGGTGCATCTAGCAGGCCAGGTCCCTCCACAGCACAGGACACGCAGTAAACAGTCTACGCTGCGGCATAAGGAAACACCCGTGTAGGCAGAGGAGGGAACCATGCCCACAGTGCAGGCACCTGCTTCCAGTTCTAGCATGCCTGCACAACTCGACTGTTGGTTACCCCAGCCAGGAAAGGCCAACATCCCCAAGGCCTGCTCACCCAGGACCAACTCAGGAAGAAGCACCACCACACATCCCAAAGCCAGCGTGCCCAGTACTTGCTCAGACACAGACACCACCACTAGGAAGCATGGGGGACCAGGCAGAGGAGAACCAGGCCCCAGTCCCAGTAATGGCGCAACACCCTCCCATAGGCATTCAGAGAGGCATCTGACCCCACCACAGCATCCCCCAGGTGGAAGACATGGTTGGGCTGCCTTGAAAATTATTTCATCACCACCAGTGGGGTAGAAGTGTACTTGCTCTTCAAGCACCTCTCTAACGTTGGAGCCCCAAATGACTATGACACAGCTGTGACTGCGATCAATGTGCATTTTGACCGCCAATTGAACCCGGACTTCGAGCAATTGAAGGTGCGACAAGCCAGGCTAACGGAAGAGGAGTTCATTGATACGTTCCATGCGGAGATGATGGAGCTAGCCAGCACGCACCTAGTGGATGAAAGAGCGGAGGAAAAAATCAGAGCGCAGCTCATCCAAGGAATACACAGCAAAGTGCTGCGGGACTCATACTGCGACAGCTAAATATACCAATGAATGACATACTGGTCATGGCAAGGTCGCCGACCTGACAGCCGCTCGAGCTGATGAGATGGACCTCACACTGACACGCACAACTGAGAAGAGTGCCACTGTTAAAGTGGAAAGGGCCGACACCATCAGGACATGAAACAGAACCTACAAAGCAAGAGACTGCCCACCCTAAACCCAGAAGGGTCAGTGCGGATACTGCGGGCATGAGGAACACCTGCCCCAATCATGCCCAGCCCAAGAGAAGACATGCACCAACTGTATTCCAGCACGCAGTGAAGGAGATCTTGATTGGGCTGCCAGGCGTACTGAACGTAAGTGATGACATTCTCATCCACTCATGGACCACTGAGGAGCATTACAAACACCTAAGAGCCACGCTAAAGAGGCTCTAGGGCCTCCACAGAGAAGAGTGCCTGTTCTTCCAGAAGCAAATAGAATTTGTCGGGTACACCTTCAACCAAGAAGGGATCCAGATCGATCCACAGAAGTCCCAAGCAATCAAAGATGCCCCAGCTACACTGACGGTGACAGAGGTACAAAGCTTTCTCCGGATGGCCAGGTACTGTGGCTGATTCATACCTGATCTGGCTACCATCGTAGAGCCACTCCGAAACTTTATGTGTACTGACATCATGTGGCAATGGGGAACAGCAGAAGAAAGAGCGTTCCAAGCTGTCAAGAATGCCCTCCTTAACCATACGACATTGGTGTACTTTGGCCCTGCCAAGCAAACTGAGCTATTGGTGGATGCCAGCTCAGTGGGCCTCGGGCCATCCTCACTCAAAAACATGAACCAGGAAGGTGGGCAGCCCTGGCCTAGGCTAGCAAGGTGCTATCACCCACAGAAAGGCACAATGCGCAGATCGAGAGGGAAGACCTAGCCATCCGCTGGGCCTGCCGCCATTTTCCCTTATACATTTGTGGCCAACCATTTAGAGTCATTATGGACCATCAACAGTTGGTGCCTGTCCCGGGGGTGCCGGGTTGTGAGGGGTCTCAACCACCGGGAGGGGAGGTGACGTGGTGAACAGAAACACTGGTGCCTTCAGTAAGGGTTTCAGAGAAGGCTTTATTGGGATGTATGTCCTTTTCATCAAGGGGGGGGCTCTGTCTCTTTACAAGGGATGCAGGGTTCGATGCAGAGTATGCTTTCTTCAGCTTGGTCTGGGTCCTGGCGGTCTGCTTCCCGGAGGGGACGACCAGAAAAAGAAAGGAAGCACGGGTCACACACAAGAACTCTGGGGATGCTTGTACGGGCCGGGAGTGAGGGTAAACCGTCAGTGAGAAGTGCTCAGTTTAGTTAAAGGGGCGTGCTAGGAGTGCTCGTGTTCAGGCAGGGTATCGCATACAGGGCTGTACACATTTACACCGGGGGCTGCCTCTGCCTCCCAACCCAACCCGCGACCCGGCCCCGTACCACTTGAAGCCACGCTCCTCCCGTGGGAGCGCGGCGGGGCGAAGCGTCCAACCGTTGGCCTCCTGGCTTGTGGTTCTCGGTCTCTCTGGCCTCGGGATACCGCCTTCCGCCTTCCTCGATGTCCGTCTCCTCCAGGGAATCGCCGTCCGCCTTTCTGCCAGTACTTCCGCCTTTTGACGTCACTACGCTTGCGAGGGGCGGGGTCTCGTTCTCCCGGTCCGCTATCTTAAAGGAGCCGAACGCGGCATCGTCGTCCGACCAACCAGTCTCTGGGTCCTCGTTCCAGGTGCAAGGTTGAGGCTGTGGGGAAAATGTGCAAGGTGAGAGGGGGGTGGCGGACCACCAGTCCTTGGGGAGAGTCAATTCCTGTCCGCTTGACCCGACAGAGTGCCGCTGTTCAAGGGCCCAGCACCCCATCCACCTCCATGGATTGAAAAGAGGGCTATTGGGCTACAACAGTATGAGATGGAAGTGGCCTATCAGCCTAGAGCCAAAAACCCAGCAGACTTCCTCTCAAGGCACCCGGCCCGCAGCATGGTGAGGAAGAAGACACGGAGGCAATAGAGGCCCACTTGAACATGATCTCCACCATCACATGCCCAAAGCACTGACGTTGGAAGATGTGGCTAAAGCAGCAGAAGGAAAACCGGTCATTTCCAAAGTCTGTGCAGCTGTCCAAGGGGGGCACTGGCACCAATTCCTGTAATCCGCTAACTCCTTTCCACTCCTTTGGGGCACCAAGGAGTGGAAAAGATGAAAGCCCGCATGAGGGAGAAAGTCTGGTTTCCTGGACTAGAAGCCTGTGTCGATAAGGCCGTCAGAAGATATCCGGCCTGTCAAGTGACAAGTGTGTCAGGCAGACCAGCGCCCATCCAGACACAGGAACACAGGAAGGGTCCATGGGAGAAAGTGAGCATCGATTTTGGGAGCTATCCAGACGGTCCGACGACCCTGGCCTTGATCGACAGCTACTTGAAATACCCTCTCGTGGAGGTTGTCAGTTTCACCATCTTCTCCCAATTCGCCCCGGTGCTTGAAAAGATTTGGGCAATGTTCGGGTGCCCGGATGGAATCAAAAGTGACAATAGACCTCCATTCCAGGGAAATTAGTTCAGAGAATTCCTGCGACATCACAGAATACAACACCATCGAATCACCCCACAATGGCCTCAGGCCAAAGGAGAGATTGAGAGGTTCATGAGAACTCTTAACAAGACTCTGCGCATTGCTGTGGCCAAGAACGTGGATCCTGAACAGCACCTGCAGATGTTCCTCGCGAGTTCCTCGCGAGTACCGGAGAAACCCCCACAGCACCATGCACCAAGCTCAACGGAGTTCGCCGTAATACCCTGCCCACTTTCCCAGGGTGGGCACCAAGCCACTATGATGAGGAAGGTGCAATCAGGAGGAGAAAAAAACGAAACCGCGCTGCGAGCCAGACAAGGAGAGCAGTGTCCTGCAAGATAAAAAGGGGGGACAGCCAGGAGAGAAGTTCCGGACCCGCTACAAACTCGGATACTGCACAGTAGTCAGTTTAAAACGGACCATAGTGACGGTTGAGAATGAGAGACGGAAGCACGAAACATCTCCTGGTTCAAGAAGGTGTCTGAACCTCCTGCTGGTGCAGTGACTGATGAGGACCCAGATGAGTGAGAGATCACCCAAACTGAGCACGATGAGCCTGGGGAAAGTCAACAGGCACGACCACCGCCGGCCAGGCCCAGGGAGGAGGGGGCCAGCGAAGGCCCAGAGGTACCATCAACGACCAAGGGAACCGGGTCAACCCCCAGCATCAGAAGTGGAAACCCCAGATATGAGCTGAGAGAAAATCCTCGGCCGAGAACCCCCCTGAGAGACTTTGCGTTCCAAGTGAGTAGTCGCCAAAGAAAAGTTAAGGACTGAGCTGGGATGGGATGTAATGAGTGAGCGGTTTAGCTAGACTCGGCCGGCGCCGGACATGTGACACCCACGTGCTGATGCCGGGCGGGCGGCGTGCGCAAATAAAATTAGTGGGCGAGTGACCGCCCGGGTTCAGTCCACACTAACTGTAAAAGCGTGTGGTGTGTCCTTTATGCAGCACAGCAGCGGCTGCCTAGCGCAGCATGCGAGCCCCGGGGGCACCCCCTCCGGACTTAACACTTACAACACACGCCCCAAGAAGTCAGGACCGCCATTAGAGCGTCTCTTTCTCTTTCTTCATATTATGAGCCATAAGGCCCAAGCTGCCTTACAACAGCATTGCTCTGCATACAACACATTCTGTAATCTAACTCCTTTTCTCACACTGCCTGTTTACTTAATGAACTTAACTTGTCCCCATTCTTTTTACATTATTTATATAAATGCACCTTTTTTGGCACAGTCATTACCTGTCCATGGCTTCTCGTCATTACAATATGGCACCACTTTTACACACACATTTTTTTTTTTGCTGTTGGTCCGTTTTCGCTTACTTATGGCATTTAGTGCTGATTCCAGACATGCTCCTTGGCATATTTCAGAGTTGCGTCCACGCAGTCATAGGTAAGCGGTCTCTTGGCCGGAAGCCATCTTAATACAGCCTTTTTTCGGTACTCCATGTGGAACATCACTTCTCTTAAAACTTACCTCACCCCATCTACTGGCCTTTGACCTACCGTTGGCACATAGCTCGTACTATTGTTTCCGACCAGGTTTGCGGTGGCACTTTACTGTGGGTGCATACCCGATTACCCGGTATGTCCGCCTTACTTAATTTCCACTCCTTTTATGCGGAACTGTCCTTCGCTGCATTGTGGTACTGCAATCAGCACTACTGGGACTTTGTTTCGATCTTTAGACTACACCCAATTGTAGGGTCATACTTTGACTGTTGGCCCAATAAATACGGCCATATTACCTTATACTCCCCTGTCCCCCGAGTTGTAAAATATGTTCAGATTTTCGGTATATACTTGATTAGCCCATTAAGAACCAGGATTCAGCAATCCTGACTTTAACACTATCCTTATCATTCTGTTACTCAAGCTAACCCACCTGACTTTTATAATGAGGGGTGCATTTACGCCTCTTATATAGACACTCTTACTTCCGTCACAGGGATTGCTTCGACTTTCGAGCCCTGAATGAAAGGCAGCTGATACTCCAGCCATCCTACATCTATTGATACTCAACATTAGGTGCTCTAATATTCACACTTACAGGCAAGTATGAAACTGTACCAGATTTACACTCTCAGGCACATTATCTTGCTTCTTAACCACACAGAAGGAATACCGTCTCAAATCCGCATATTAGTGGCCCTTGTGGCCGGTTCACAGCTTGAATTTTGATACACTTAAAACTCGGGCATCAACGACCTCCTAAACAGTATAACACATGCAGGAGCTAAGAGTTGGAGCACAGCAATATTATTTATACTTTGAAGTGCATGGCCCATTTGGCCCTCACCACTCTAACATTTCTTCTCCTCTCATTTCTTTCTTTCTTTCTTTATTTATTTGTTCTTATAGGGCTGACCCCCAAACTTTGCAACAGACTTTACCCCACACTTAGTGACCAGAATTCTTTATAAGTATTATTTACTTTCATAGGACAGAGACTTATCTTCTTTTTCACTAAAAACGTGGGCATTAAGGAATTAATTACTAGCATAATCTGCATATGCCACTTGCTTGCCACTTGTATCTGAACCATCGCTCACGTGCCAGAGTTCCAAGCACTGCACTTGTAATCACTCTGTTCTACATTCTGTGTGATCTTCAACACTGGATTGAGAATTTGACAGTGAGAGGAATTTTCTAAATCATTTTGGCATGGATTTCCACATGACAACAATAAGTAGATTGTAGACTAAATGCAAGGGTGCTCCAGTCCCATGCGCATTATTTGGCATGCACTGTAAAATCAAATATATGTTGTGTCACAATATATTGGAACAAATGGTGGTATTTGTATTACTTTCAGTTGTGATGAATTCGTAGTCGCATCTCCCGTCATACGACGAAACACATGTTACTTACAACTCCGACCTCAACGACCTCCTAAACAGTAGAACACATGCAGGAGGTCTGACCACCCAACTTTGCAACAGACCAGCCCTGACAAAGTCGTAGGGACATTTCCCGTCATATGACGAAACACATGTTACTTACAACTCCAGCATCAACAACCTCCTAAATAGTATAACACATGCAGGAGGTCTGACCACCGAACTTTGCAACAGACCAGCCCTGACGAAGTTGTAGGGACATCTCCCGTCATAGGACGAAACACATGTTACTTACAACTCCGGCATCAACGACATCCTAAACAGTATAACTCATGCAGGAGGTCTGACCACCCAACTTTGCAACAGACCAGCCCTGACGAAGTCGTAGGGACATCTCCCGTCATAGGACGAAACACATGTTCGCTAAAAAAAGGTCCCCTAGAGAGTAAATAAAACACCATACTTAAGAACAGAAATGAAATCTCTTTTGTTCTTCACTGATTCTGTTTTATATAATACTAGCAGCCCGTCCTGACGTTGTCCGGGGATGAAATGTTATGTTATAGGCTAATGAAGAGGTAGTAATGTTTCTTTAAGGGCTTTGTCCACTTGTGCATGCAGTGTTACAAACAGCTTTTTTGATATGTTCCTGTTTAGCTGTCCCGTGTTTGCATGTCCTTAGTTCTGTGTGCGTCCTCAGCGTTAAATTTTTCTTCTTGTCAGTGTTGTGTAGTGTGTTGGTTATGTAATTTGCAAGCGTGTTGAGTTAGACGTTAATGTGACAGTGCCCCTGCAATTTATTGTATTTTATTAACGTTTATTTTTTTTAAATTTCTGCATGCAGTGTTATTATCATCGTTTTTCATATGTGTCTTGGTATGTGGGCCGTATTTGCAGGTCTTTGGTTGTGTGTGCGTCCTGATGTTAAGTATTTGCTGGGGTGATTGTGTGCTTGCGAGGGCTGATTTGAGTCTCAGCGCACGCGTTGTCTTTCACATATGCGGCTTGTTAGCTGGCCCGTATTTGCATCTGTTTGGTTGTGTGTGTGCGTCCTCAGGTTTAAGTTTTGTCCTGCGGGATTCTATGATTCAAAGTAAATTGCGAAGTCTGTTTGATCGTCTTGTTGTGAGGCTGCCTTTACTTCCCGCTGGAGCTGTTGGAGCGTGAATGTCGTGATGAGTGAATGTTGCGCTTGCGCGCCCCTTTATTCTTTTTCTGAATGCAGCCACTTGTCCCAAATGTAACGTAAGTAAATCATTGAATGTGAATTCCGTTATTTAAGAATAGGCGTTTGTATGTGAACTATCAGTTAATGCGGCACAGCTTCTTTGTACACGTACGTGTGAGAAGTGATCCGAAGCGCCTCGGCGAAAGCCGTGCCCCTTTTATTTCGTCATAATGTAGCGCATCCCCCTGTGAGTAAGCTGAGGCCCACAAAGTTATCCTCGCACAAAGTTATCGGCGCACTATATATGAGTAATGTGTCGTCATGATAAGGACAAGGTGAAGCGTGAATGTGCGCGCACATTGCTTGCGTCAGGCGAGCCCCCTTTTATCGTAATTGTGTTTTCTCCCCGTTGGAGAACGTTAACGCTTATGGCCAGAAAGGTTGGTTCGCAACATATATTATTAACGCCACATGAATGTCAATGTGCGTGAATGCGGCGCACCTTGTTGTTTTTATACGGACGTGTGAGAAGTGATTACAACTCGCGATTGGAAAGGCGCGCACGCGGCCATTTTTTTGTTATTAAATTTGTGGCACGGCCCTCTGAGAACGCTGTTGTGGTAACCCCTCTGAGTGTGTAGTTTGACACGCCCACGCCCCTCTGACAACGGTTACGCCCACAAAGTATAATGTATGTAGTTTGACACGCCCACAACCACGCCCCCGATATGCCCACGCCAACGCCCACAGGGACTACTTTACCCCTAAGGTTCTTTGACGTTTCTAATGTATATGGTGGCCACCTGAATAGCCTATGTCCATCTGCTGCAACTCCCCTTTACAATGCTGTATTGGGTGTTGTGATTGGTGCTGTACTTCTTGAGTTTAACCGCCTCAAAGGTTTCAACTCTCTCATTATAATAGCAGTATAGATAACTGTAATTATTCTTAATAAGCGTAGCCTTCATACAAAACGTGTTCCTAACCTTGTGTTTCACCCTGGTTGCCTACGAACTTAACTCCACCATCCTCTACTTCAAATAGTGTGCTGGGACCTGGCAGAATGTATTACTACTCCAACAGTGCTTATTTCAAGCTCCGAGTAGGTGGAGGAGGTTGGTTGTTCTCTGCTGCAGTCGCAGGCTAGTAGTGAGGCAGTTCAATGTCCCATGGCAAAAAGAAAGAGGACTGAGCCTCCCACCATTTCTAAGAAGCTGCATGTTGTAGGCTCTATTGAAAGGGATTTTTGGATGCAGGTTTTAAGGATTAACTATTGGACTATGTTAGGGACCTGTGAAATAGGCTTATTGAAGCTGTGGAGAATAAATTGGTTTCCAATGATCCTGAGTAATGTAGTATCAATGCTTGTACCCCTAAGCAGTTTCTCGAGATGACAATCTCAGTTCCTGGGCTGAAACCCTCTCTTTAAAAAAAAAAAGGATGTATGACGGTACGACACGTCCCGTCACAACGTGTGCTTTTACAACGCGTCCCTTACAACGCAAGTCGTTACCACGACTTGCGTTGGGGGCGCGGATTGAGAGTAGTATAATTTAGTACTCTAACACCAGTCCCCGTGGACACTAGGGAAGGTGTTGGAATAGTAAATATACTATTCTTAATCCTCTAGCGCCCTCCAGCGCAAGTCGTGGTTACGACTTGCGTTGTAACGGACGCGTCGTAAAAGCAGTACGGAGTAAAATCCACGTTGTAAAGGATGTTCCCCCCCAAAAAATATTCTGCCACCACCATCAAGGTCAGAGCTTGAGCCAGCCCCCACGGTCCCGGCTGCCAATTTGCGCCTGGTTAGGGAAGTTGACGAAAGGGGCCATGCTAATTCTCCAAATTCTGATTTTGGCCGCTGCTCCCAGATGAAAGATTTCTCATATGGGGACTGACCTAAGCATTTACATCTTCCCCCTGACTGTACACCATATGTCATCACCCTGAAGGGTGTTCCAACGAGGGATGAAGGCCCTTCAGAGGATTGGGACAGTTTAAGGTTCAAGGCAGCCCACTGGTGTGGAAAGAACTCAAATTGGTCAACAAACGTAGTGGGTGACATCATAATGACCCATAGAGTGGACTAGTTACGCCTTTCCCATAAAACCATACAAGGAGACTGCATTGTGATAAACTTTAAAGACCCAGGCCTGGTGAGATCTCTCCTACAGCAGATGAATCTTGTATCACATAACGGTAACAGGATGCGTGCACTTCCTTTGTGTTTTTTCTACCATCCATACCTTTTTCTGGAAGCAATTATTCTACTCATTGAGCTAGCCTCCCAGTTTCACTGTCCCTTCTGAGCCTGCTGTCCTCTTGTAATAGCTTTGCTCCCCTTTCAGGCTTGTTAGATAATGACCGACAGTCCCCCTTCATTATTTGCCACCAACACATTTCCTGAGTATTGCCAGCTTCTAAGCCAACCACCAATTTCAACGGAAAGTCCGCCTATTTTGAAATTGCTTTTGTGGAATACTGCTGGGGTACATAAGTTGTTGAACGAAGAACAGCTCCAGAATATTAAAGGTTAATACATTGTATGTTGTCAAATGTCCTAGCGTGTGAACAACTTTTATACTGACGGATTTCAAACTTTTTGTGTATCAGCTACCCTGTCCACCTCAGGAAGAGCGAAAGGGGGGCTAGCTGTTCTAGTTTCTCTTGGATGTGTGTATTTGCGTATAGAGGAACTGATGTCTGCTTTTGTTATCAGATTTTAAAATTGTCTTAACCCGATTTCGCCAATTGTTATCCTAGTTAACTTTTATTTTAACTTATTTAGTAAACAGCTGACCAATGTAATTGAAGAGTTGGAGGGTTACATTTAGGACTTTGAGCACAGTTCAGAGAAACACGTGTCTCTTGCATCAGGCCTCAAAAAATCATAAAAATATTACTAAACCTGCAGGTCTAGTGACATAAAAAATCTACTGTACCTAATTGAATGCTATTGATACATAAACTGGTTTTAAATGATGTGATCTTGGGAAAATATTTTATTTCACTAAGCTGCCATTTCCTTCATTATCATATATGACAGCACCTTTAAAAATGTGAGTTCAGCATGTCGGCTGTATAAAAAGTATTTTTTTTAATTTAACAGACTAAACCTTTGCTCCATATATAAAACAAATGTAGCCACATATAAGATACACATGACCACTACTTGCATCTTAGTTCATTAACAGAATTGTAATCAGGGCGAGGGCAGTCATGTTTCTCAAATCACTTTTATTAAATACATTGCTAAAGCGTAAAGTAGTAGCACACTGTCATTTGCAATTAGCAGATTTTACATTGAATTGGCCACAAACTTTCCCGCCGATATGTGGTTTTCCTGATCAAAGTATATAGTGTACAAACAATATCAAGTTTCTGTAAATATTTGTCATTTGCACATCACCAAGTAAAGTGTTCTGATTTCTTTTGCTCTCATTTAAATCTTCATTTGCATCACACTTCTCAATTACAAAAAATGTGCTTTTATAATTTCTAATATATTTTGAAATATTTTACTGCTCATTTACAACCTATTTAAATGTGATAGAAAAAATATTGACATCTTACGGTCTTTTGTTTCAGAATGATTTTCAGACAGTTAATTTGAGAAAAAACGCTAACTGTCGTAAGAGACAGAAAAATAAACTCAATTCTCCATGCAGCAATTACTAAAAAGGCAAACTTACATTTGACAGGTTTCCTTGAACAGACAGTAAATGTATCAAAATAAAAACACGATTTAAAAGTATCTTTATTGCTCGTTCATTTTCTGAATGAACAGAACACCTGTTTCTTTCCATATTATGTTCATTTGCCACAAGGGACCAGTAGGTTTGAAAATAGCTCGAACTGATAAAATCTGACTTGCCATTGTCAGTGGGAGAGTAGATTTTTCAGGGCCTGTATGTGGTTAGGGAGTTTCAATATTGGAAAGTGTCTCTTTAACGGAAAACGTGTCTGTGCAGTAATGGATTCACTAGGAGGCAATATCACCCATTTCTCTCATATCCCCTAAGGGGAAGCCCTTAATCTGATTGTTATGTCACATAATTTCTCCTTTACATCCATCTATATGGAGATAGGGCAGTTTCTTTACCAACTTTTACCAGGAGGGGTGAGGGTAGTGCCATTGATCTTATACTAGCATCTAATAGTATAAACCCCAACGTTAGCTTAACCAACATGAGTGACTACAATCCATTGAAGTCGGATTTCTCCCCCCGGGGTAACCAGCAATGGGAATAGGCCCACTATATGTTATCATCCTAACAAGGGTTAGGGTGACCACCTGGCATAGGTGCAAATTCAGGACGTTGAGAGTAATAATTCAGGTCGAAGGGACAAAATTCAGGCCATAAATACAGGACAAAAGGTCAAAATTCAAGGCAAAACTTCGGGACAAAAGGTAAGTTTTACAGACATGTCAGAGGTGGTCACGCAATAGTATATAAGTGAGTAAATAGACAACCACCTAAGTACAAGTCTAAATAAGTTTATACTAGGTTGAGACAATGGTGCACTTCACGGTATTTCAGTATGGCCGCAGCTTGCTACCTTAGATTATTAAAAATTTGCATCTTGCTCCAGCAGGTACATTAGTCACCAGACAATAGTGAACCACACCTGAATATAAGTAAGGCCGCTTTTATTGTTGATTGAAAACTACTGAATATACAAGGAACTTTGCAGTACCAGCCCCCAGTAACAAAACCACCCCCCCTCTCCAGTCTCCCAAGAAAACACCTGATGCCCGGTCTGGGCAGTACGGCCTTGCACCACCCTTCAATGATGCACATACCTATGGCTATCCTGGAGGACTTTCCATCTATCTCCAGTGACATGTCCCGGACTCTGTTAGCCAGTCTTAAATCTGGATCCCCACTTGACCCCTGCCCCGCCAAATTTTTGGCCGGGATGGCGGCAGTGGTGAATCCCCTGGTCAACCCGATCCTCAATGCCTCCCTGAGCGAGGGGAGTGTCCCACGCTCCTGGAAAAGGGCGATGGTGATCCCCCTCCTGAAAAAGCCTGGTCTTGATGCCGAGGTCTTGGCCAATTATAGGCCAATTTCACTTCTCCCGGCCTTGGCTAAAATTACCGAGAAACATGTTCATGGCGTCTTGTCGAACTTCCTGGAGTCTAACAATCTGCTCCATCCATCCCAATCCGGTTTCCGTCCGAACTTCAGTACGGAAACAGCGTTGGTGGAGGTCTCTGAGATCATCAGGGAGACCTTGGATGGGGGTGGCAAGGCCATGCTAGTCATGTTGGACCTGTCGGCGGCTTTCGACACCGTCCCCCATAAGGCGCTGCTCGCCAGGCTTTATGACATCGGCCTAAGGGGGACGGTGCTCAGATGGTTTACATCTTTCTTGGAGGGCCGCCGCCAGACGGTCTGGGTTTCCCAGAGCTCCGCCGAGATGCCGCCACTGGGTGTTGGGGTTCCACAGGGTTCTGTGTTGAGCCCGACATTATTCAACATCTTTATGTCCCCCCTGGCGGCTGTGGTTGAGGCTTACGGAGCCCAGATCGTGTCCTATGCCGATGACACACAACTCCTCTTCACATGTGAAAAAGACCTGACATTTGATGGGGAGAGAATCCGGGACTGTTTGGACAGGGTCTTCAGCTGGTTCCAGCTAAATTGTCTGAAGGCCAACTCCAGCAAGTCGGAGGTTTTATTCTTCGGCTGTGCCTCCGATCCCGAGTGGCGGCAGTGGTGGCCGGCCGCCATGTGTCCTCCGGCACAATCATCCTTGGTAGCCAAGAACCTGGGTGTTAAGCTTGACAACAAACTTTCTCTGAGAGCGCACATCCTTGGCCTGTCCGGCACCTGCTTCGGCATCCTCAGAATGCTCCGCAAGTTTCTTCCCTTACTGTCTGCGGAGCACAGACGGATCACGGTGCAGGCGCTTATCGGATCCAGGCTTGACTATGCTAATGCCCTTTTCTTAGGCCTTCCGGATTATTTGGTTCAGCGTCTGCAGGTGGCACAGAACTCGGCAGCCCGGGCAATCTTTGGTCTGCACAGACGAGCTCGGGCTTCTGTGTTGCTGCAGACGCTCCATTGGCTTCCAATCCGGAAGCGGATTGTTTTCAAATCTATGACGCTGATGCACAAGGCTTTGTTTGGCTCAGGCGCTGGATATCTGAAGAAAAGACTAGCTTTCTATCGCCCGGCTCGCTCACTGCGTTCAGAATCCCTTTTCACTGCTGTGGTTCCACGCGTGAGGAAGGCCCGCATTGGGGGGCGCTCTTTCAGCCGTAAGGCCTCCCAGCTGTGGAACTCGCTTCCATTGGCACTTCGTAGCACCCCCAACTTGCTTCAATTTAGGAAGAATTTAAAGACGTGGCTTTTTAATCACTCTGTTTAGGTGGGTTTCTTTTTCCTTCTCTTTTGGGTTCTGTTTTTATTTGTTATGTTGATTTTACACTGTAAGTTGCCTGTGGAAAGCGCCGGGACACTCTTTTAGAGTAGCCGAGCGCTATAAAAATGTACTTTAACATAACATAACATAACACATCATCTTCACATAGACAGTCTCTCATGTGTATTTAATTTCTTTTATAGTGTTACTCATCCCAAGTATGTAGGACAGGGTGTCAGAGTGTGTTACATCACACACACATTATATAGGGCCAATGACTCATATAAACGTGAAAGTCAATGTATAGTAAATGTTACCTAAGATAATGGGTGCTACAGGGTGTAATCATACTTTTATCTATCGTTCAGTCATACACCATTCATTCTGTCCTTCCATCTATATGCCCATCTATATCCAAACATATTCAACCATTTGCAAACCTATCCCCCATATATCTTCCATCCATCATTTCACACATCCAGCCCTCCATCCACCCTTCCACCCATCCATCTATTCACTCATCCACTCAGCCATTTACCCTTTCACCCATTCAGCCATCCATTCACTTACTCATCCACCCACCCAGTCACTTATCCTTCCACAGATCACCCTTTCAGTCATCCATCCTTCCTTTCTCTCTCTATTCCCCTTTCACTTATCCATCCTTCCACCCACCCATCCATCTACTCATCCATTCATGAATCCATCCATTGATCCTATTACTCATCCATCCTTTCACTCATCCATTCATCCGTACTCTCATCCATCCACCCTTTCACTTCTTCACTCATCTATCCATCCTTTTGTTGTCCATCCACCCCCTTTCACTCACTCATCTATCCTTACATCCACCCTTTCACTCATCCATCTATTCACCCTTTCACTTATGTATTCATCAACCATCCATCTTTTCACTCATACATTCAGCCATTCACTCGCCCATCATGTACCATTTCACTCATCCATCGATCCTTTCACACACCGATCCACCCTTTTACCCATCCATCTACCCTTCCACCCCTGCATCCATCTTTTTACCTTTTCTCTCATCCATACTTCCACTCATTCACTCACCCATCCATCCTTTCTTTCATTACCTATCCATTCACCCTTTCATTCATCCATTCATCCTTTCTGTAATCCATCCAGTCATTCACACATTCCTTCACTTATTTACTCACCACCTTTTCACATTATGAGGTGAGCCTTTGTCTGCAGAGTTGCAGAGAGAAGAGGCCCATCACGAACTTCACTTCGCTGTAGTTCCTAAAGTAAGGGGTGGGGGAGAGTTTACTGTGCCCGTGCACATAGGCAGTCTGAAAACGTCGAGGTCATGAGTCATGCATGATGCACAGTGCCAGGAAGTGAGGTGACTGTGACATGGTGTTGTTTCCAGGGCTTTAAGTGGTGTAAACTGGGGGGTCTCTTCAAAGGGGAGGTTCGATGTAATTACGGACCTGGTTTAAAACACCTAAGCTAAAAATCTACGCTTAGCATAGTGTTCCGCCCGACTGGTATTATGTTGTTTCTGTCATTGCATCCAGATATATAATACAGCAAGTATCACCAACAACAAGCCAGGACTATTGGTTTTGTCAATGGTTGTTAGTTGCTTGAAATAAAAAAAAACAGCAACCATGGCTTTGATGAATATAATATTGAAAATTCTTCAGTTCTAAAATTATGAGACAGTGAAAGAAGATAACCTGTTCTTCTTAACTTGTTTCACAGGCTTCTTTAAGTAAACTGTTTTCTAACATTGCAGCATGGGCATTTTACCTTTCATCTAACAGAATGCCCTGCTGTACACTGAGGCAGGAGGAGGCCGCCACATGCTTTAACACCCCAGACTGCGCCATTGACATTCTGTTTGTGGCAATTACCTAGCATACAGAATGACAATGGGCGGGTGGGGCTGCTCTTGTGCTCCAGGAGGAGCGCAAGGCGCCCCATCAGGGTGGGTGAGGCCTCTCACAGGGGAGCAGTGCTACTCCCTGTGCTGGCCAAAATTACAGACAAAAGGCGTCCGTAAAAGGGATCCTCACGGACAACGGACGTGAGGCCCAAATTACGGACAGTCCGTGAAATTTACTGACAGTTGGTCACCCTAGAGCATGTGTGTGAGAGGAAAGTATCAACCCTAACCAGTTTTTTAAAGATCTTATTATATAAAATATCAAAAACATAATGTGTGGTCTGTCAGAAGATGTTGAGTCTGACAAGATTACTGAGGGCTTCACAGTGGTTTTTTGTGCCCTTCTGCCCTCTGTTCCACTCGTTTTTTTGTGCCCTTTTGTCTTCTGTGCCACTCGTTTTTTCCTTGTTTTTGTGCCTCTTTTGCCTTCTGTTCTGCTCTTTTCCCCCGCTGCTGTGCCCTCTTGCGGCCCCGCCCCCCTGACTGCCCACTGCCCATTCGCTGCGCTGCCCCTGCCTCCAGATTGTATTGGTGTGGTCTCGCCGCCCCTGCGCCAACATTCACAGCTCTTGTGTGCTGTGAGGACGCATGGGCGTTTCATTTTTCACTAGGACAGGCACTCGAGTCCTGCGGACTCCCACGGAATGCCTTACGGACCCCTGGGGGTCCGCGGACCACAGTTTGGGAAACGCTGATCTAGACGCTTGAAGAGCTGATACCAAAGAGTCAGGAATGCCACTTTGCCTCCATCCCAAACTCTCATCTTCCTGACCACTAGACAGAGCATCAGGAGGAACTCTTGCTGTAGGACAGGAAAGGCCAAGGAGGATGGACTAGAGGGGATTCTCCATTCCTTCCCTACCATAAGGATGTCGGGAGATGATACCAACATGAGTGAGCCCAGGTTGGAACAATCAAAGTACAGTAATTCTCTCCCACATGACTTTGAGAAGAAACCTCTAAAAGAGAGGAAAGAGGGGAAATGCAAACAAAAGATGAGGGGGCACCTGCAAGTCAGTGCATCCATCTCACAGGCATAATCCCCCCCTGCTCTGAAGCAATATCTGTCCATCAGGACATTCGATCTGATAACAAATAGGTCAATAACTGAAAACCTCTCCTTCCTGATGATCCGAGAGAAGATCTTTGGATGAAGGCAGAAGTTTGTTGACACTGTAATAATCCAGCTCAAGGTGTCTGCAATGTGTTTGAGAACCCTGCAATGTGAAGTGTGATGTTGACACGAGCCTCTGCCCTGCCCACCAGAATAATTTGTCTGAAATCTTTACCCGAGAAGAAGACTGTGTTTCTCTTTGTTCAGATAAGCTTGGCAGTGATGTTGTCTGAACAAATCAACACCAACTGACCTGATGTCTGAAATGAAAACACCTTTACTGCCTGAGGCATGGCTTCCAATCCTTCCAGTTTGAGGATTTCCTGCTCTGCACCAGTGACCAAATCCTCTAAACCTGGTGACGATCGAGCCTAGTCACACACTCCAGAGTCTGGCATCTTGTTTTCCAGTAACACATCCAGAAACTCTGTCTAGCTACCACCAGAGCCCCTATAGCAATTGAGGATGCTCTCAAGATCTGAAAAGATGTTGGCCATATACTTTACCTGTTGCTCCATAGCCAAAAGAAAATCAGAACATTTAAAAATATTTTTAATAGCAGTTGCCAAGCCATCAAAATCCTTCACCAACGATTGTGCCAAGTAGGCTGCTTAAGTGGAGGATATCAGAGAAAGGTTCTGTGCTGAAAAACAGTCTTCAGGAGTTAGAGAAGTGCACACAATGAGCATTGCCAAGATAGCTTCAATCTTGTGTGAGTCCGGTAAGGACTTACTGGTTTCCTCCAAAGTGTAGAGCTTTTGTAGAAACCAAGGAACAGACACCTGATCTGGCTGTTTCCATTCTCCAAAATCAGAATCTTCAAATAAAGTGGCATGGAAATAACTAGTGGTTGAGCATATCGCAGGAATAGCACATCCTCATTATTTTTTACATAGGAAGGGTTGGAACCCTAGGATTTGACTAATAAGCCCCAAAATGTAAGGAACCTCATCTCTCCTAACATATTTCCTGGAAGTGGTTGAGGGCAATTCCTCCTCAGAGGTAGATGAATCATCTACCACCCTTCATTTAGGACATTGTTGCTTATTTCTTTGAAAGCATTAGCCGCCAAAGCATTAATCATACTCTGAACCTCCTCTGCAGTGCAGACTCATCTGCATAGAGGCTGAGGAACTTCTGGAGGCCTGATTGCCTTTCCATCAAATCTGGCCCTCATCATAAGAGGAGGAGGAAGAGAAGCACACAATGACTTCCTAGAAAGAATACCTAGCCAAATAAAACTATAGACATTTCCCTAAAACCTACTAATAGTAAAGCCAGTGCTCTGAAAAATACCAATGCCAAATCGTTTCACCAACTCTAATCCAAAATGGAGAAACTGTAGCTCTGATAAAAAATAAATAGAGAAAAAGGTTGTGGCCCTTCTCTGAGACCTACCTTCTTTCTTCATTGAATTTGCCTGGGCTCATGACTACTGTGTTTCTCCTGCACCCAGTGTTACCCTTTGGCACGGAAACACAAGCCCAGCCACATTAAGCTGATCAAATGCGTTGTAGCCGGACTGAGAGGAGCACCGCCAGAACAGCCTAGCTGCCCTACGGAATGATGTACCGCAATATGAAAAAAGTAAAAATAGTATGTAGAGAGAGGATGTGGCCAAACAGTCAGAGCGGTCGACCTTGAAGCTGGGGATTAGGATTTGAGTCTCATCAGGGACGCTTAACATCCTGTGATTCTGGGCAAATCATTTCTTCTCCCTGTGCCTAACAAAAAATGAATGTGTCTGTCTGTAACACAAGTGATGCTCATGTAAAGCACCCTGATACCTTTGAGTCAAGTCTGCGCTATATAAAACTCTGGAAAGTTAAAAAAAGTATGCTGCTGTCCCACATACTCTATCTTCAAACTTTGTTTCTTTTATTGTACTAAAAGAAACAAAGGGTGAAGATAGAGTATGTGGGACAGCACCATACTTTTTTTTTCTTTCCAGAATCTGTTTTTATTAAAGTATATTGATGTACCCATAGCTTCATAAAGAGGGGGCATGTTTACAAGAAAACAAAAAAGAAACAGGAGGATTGTTGGGGGAGGAACCTTTTCATTTTGATTTCGTTGGCAATTAACTGTCTATTAAAGGCAGGACTGCCTTAAACCAGTAAGTAATTGAAAGCAGGAGGACGTGGAGGTGATGTACAATTTATATTGATAAAGCTTTTCATTACATTATCATAACTAGTGCTATATAGCCCAACAATTCAATACAATGGATTATTCTTATGACTTTTTTCTCCCCTGCTCTCCTCTTGCTTGTAACTTAATTCTTCTAATGTTGCATTTTCTATTGTACCATTGTAGTTTTTCTTGTTTCTTCTTCACTTCTTTACTAGCTAAGTTGTTGTTCTCTCTCTTTTTTCCCACCTTGGATTTCTAACTCATATTGTCTCCTCATGTTCTCCGCAGATTCATCACCTTGTTCCGTGGGTTCCCCCGGTTGTGCCTTTTGCTGACCTTGGAGGTCTTGCCTGCTCGATGTGGCTCCACCCCTCCCTCCCTCCATTCCTGGTTTTGTTCCTGGTTGTCATTCCTCGCCTTCCCTCGTTTGTAGATATGTTTTTTTTTCCCCTTCCATTATCTACTTCGTTCTTCCATTACTTGTTACCCCTTTCTCCTTTTTTCCCTTCATTTTCTCTTCTTACCAGGTGTCATTCTGTATTTCATCCTTTTCTTTTCTTCACTACTATCTTTAGCTTGTCATCTGTTGTTTTTATTGATGATATGGTCTTTGTTTTTTTTTTCCTTTCAATTTCATAATTCTGATATCTTTTCTATCTTTCTTGTCATCTCTCATATTTATTCTCAATTTGCGGTGCATTCTTTCATCTTTTTTACTCCTTGTATTACTTTTCCAGTATTCATTTTTATTAGTTTTGGTTTCTGTACCCTCTATTATCCTCACATTTGATCTTATAGTTTGTGCTTGTCATATTTTTTATTTTGTCTGATGTCTGTACGAATTGTTTCATGGAACGTTAAGGGTCTTCATTCTCCCATCAAGAGACAAAGGATTTTATCCCATCTTGCCAAATTGAATGTCGATTTTGATTTCTTACAGGAGACTCATTTATCTGAGGTTGAGTCTGCCAAACTCAAAAGGGGCTGGGTGGGTGAGGTTTTTTATGCTCCTGGTGATGGTAAACGTAATGGTGTAGTAATTTTGTGTAGAAAATCTCTTTCTTATTCCTTAGTTGCTACTGAATCAGATGCTGAAGGTATATGGCTATATGTCAAACTCTCTTTAAGGGGTGTCCCACTCTCCTTATTTAATGTCTATGCTCCTACAGGGGGTGATCCTCCCTTTTGGCACAGGATGGCCTCCTGACAATTTCACCTTGGCAGGGGACTGTAACCAGCCTCTTGATCCTTTTCTGGATAGACAATCCAAAGTCTCTTTTGTCCCTAACAAGCCTCACAAGCTTTTTGCTCAGGCAATTTCACAACATAAGCTTATTGATGCTTGGCGCTTGTGTAATCCGGCGACTAAAGAGTTCACTTTTTATTCCCCTTCTCATCACTCGCAGTCCCGGATTTATTATCTTTTTGTTTCTCATCATATTTTCCAAACTCTCACTCGCGCAGAAATTGGCCCTATTTTGTTATCAGATCATGCTCTTGTCTCGATCAATATTGAGATTTTACCAAACGTTGTGGGACCTCGAAGATGGCGCTTTAATAACGCCCTTCTTTTAGACCCCAAATGTAATGCTTCCTTCTCTATTTTTTTTAACAAATTAATGATACCCCTACTATCCCTAAACACACTATTTGGGATGCTTTTAAAGCGGCGGCAAGAGACTTCATAATTGGTTTTGTTGGCAAAAAACGGAAAAGTGCTCGAAAATTTACTGGGGATCTCCTTCAAAACATTAAGAGACTGGAACACTCCTATTATACCTCTCATTCACAAGACAGTTTGACAGCTCTCATCAAGGCTAAGTTACAATTTAACAAACAATCTACGCAAGATGCTTCTCTATACTTGTTAAAATCCAGTGCGAAATTTTACGGGGGTAAAAATAAAGCGGGGAAAATTTTGGCTAACAACCTGAAAATTAAACATAATAAGTTATATATTGAAGCTGTTTTTGACGATAACTCTGATCTCAAGCATAAGTATGATGACATTCTGACTGGTTTTTCTCGTTTCTACACCACTCTCTATTCCTCAGATACTCATTCCACTGTTCAGTCCCTATCCACTTTTTTTTCTGATATACATGCACCTCACAATTTTCCTCTTGAACTCACCTCTTTGGAATCTGACATTTCCCAACAAGAATTATTCACGGCACTGCAGCATCTTAAAAAAGACAAGGCCCCTGGACCGGATGGTTTCACGGTTGAATTTTATCTCCAATTTTCCAAACTTCTCTTGCCTAAGTTACACTCCCTTATAGATTCATTTGCCACTATGGGTAGATCGTCAGGTACTTTTTCTGACGCCTACATTTGTCTCATACCTAAAGAAGGGAAAGATGCCAGATATTGTAAGAATTATAGGCCCATTTCATTGGTTAAAATAGATTATAAATTATTTGCTAAGGCAATTGCGGCGAGACTAGATCCCTTTTCGCCAGACCTGTTAGGTCCGGAACAATCTGGATTTGTCAAAGGGCGTTTTATCACTGACAACACTAGGCTTTTATTTAATGTCCTATCTAAATCTCCACGTTACCAACATTCCCTATCAGCAATTGCATTAAATGCTGAAAAAGCATTTGATAGGGTTGAATGGTCATATCTCTTCTATACCCTTAAATGGTTTGGTTTTGGCCCTAAATTTATGTCTTTAATTTCCTTCCTCTATTCTAATCCGAGGGCGGCTGTTTGTGCTAATGGTTTAATTCTCTCCTTTTTTAATTTAGGCAGAAGAGTTCGTAAGGGCTGCCCTCTTTCCCCGTTTCTCTTTAATTTAGCTTTAGAACCCTTCCTCTCCAAACTCAGCCAAAATCCTAACATATCTGGTTTTCAGACATCGCATTGCCATGTCAAACTTGCTGCATATGCGGATGACATCTTACTTTTTTTGTCCAATCCTACGGATTCCATACCTGCTTTCCTTGCAGAGGTCCGTGACTATTCTCTGATTTCCGCTTATGAATTGAACAATGATAAATGTGAAATCCTACCCTTAACTAACTCTGGGCGAAGCACTACGCTATGCTCGCGGAGTTTGCGAAGTTTGCGCACCTTCGCACTACGCAAGCTGCACGTAGCACAGTGCAGAGCTTATTTTTTCATTGTTCGCGGTCCTGAACGTCATGTTCGCGACCGCGAGCAAGCAAAATGACATCCCGGCGAGATTTTCAATGCGGGGAGGTAAGGTTTCTCATTGTGAGTGGTTGCACATGCTCGCGACCACTCTCAATGAGAAACTACCAGTTCGCGTTGAGAAAGCTGCCGCTCGAGTAATAATCTACTCGAGCAGCAGAAAACTACAGCTCGCACTGTGCAAGATGCCGTTTTCAATGATTGCACAGTGCCGGATGCTTGTCCACACTGTGCAATCATTGAAAACGCATCTTGCACAGTGCGAACATGCTACTACGCAGCTCGCGTAGTGCTACGTGAAGTTCGCGTAGTGCGAAGTGCACTTCGCGTAGCTTCGCGTAGCGCTACTTCGCGAACTACGCCCACCCTTACCCTTAACAAAATTTAATTTTAAACCTGATTTCACTGCTTCTAATTTTACTTGGCGTCCTTCTCCTATTAAATACTTAGGTTTACATATTACTCCCACAATAACGGACACAGTCTCGCTTTGTCTTAATAAATGCATTCAGAAACTTTCTGATTCGACTACAAGATGGCATCCTCTATACCTTTCCTGGTGGGGTCGCCTTGACACGATTAAGATGATGTTGTCCCCTATAGTTCTTCACACGATTTCTAACATCCCAGTCCTCATTCCCACAAAGTTTTTTAGGAAAATCAACTCAATTCTTTCTACTTTTCTTTGGGGTGGTAAGAGACCTCGTATGTCCCTTCTCAGACTAATACGTCCAAAATCAGAAGGTGTCAACTTTCCGGATTTTCCAACATATCACAAGGCATTCCTCTTGCGACAGGCCTCTTTATGGATACAAGACCCTGACGACACCTGTCCCCTATGGGTGATGCTTGAACGTTTCTCCCTTTCCCCCTTCTCCTTTAATGAATATCTTTCTTTTTCCCGCAAACCACACACACTATCCACCCTTTTACACAAGTTTACTACTAAGCTGCTCTTATCTTCTCTTATTCCTCCTAATACAGTCACTGATTTTCTTAACTCTACCATTTGGCATAATAAAAATGTGTTAATTACTAATAATCCCTTCTATTGGAAATCTTGGAGGCAGAAGGGCCTAATTTGGATTTCCCTGCTTTTCTCTAATTCCACCATCCTACCCTTCTCGACTCTGAGTCATTCTTTTAACCTGCCTGCCTCTTTTGCTCGCAAGTACCTTATACTTCAAGAGGCGGTACTGTTGCAATATACCAACCTTACACACTCCCATGCACACCCTCTTTCTCTTAACCCCACTTCACAGCTCCACCCTTTTTTACGCACCACACCCAAAGCATCTTCTATTTATAAGTATCTCCACACTACAGACTCCATTCGGCCTAAATCTAAGGTGGAAGAACAATGGGAATCTGATTTTGTCACTTCCTGGCCAACATTTTTGTGGGATAAATTGTGGACCAAACTTCGTAAATCATCTAGAGCAGCTAATATAACTCAAACCCTTTTCTTTATTTATAACAGGCTTCTCTTCACTCCACCCACTTAAAGCAAACAGTTTTGTACTGTTCCAAATCTTTGTTGGTCTTGCTCTTCACCACATGCCACTTTATTTCATATGTTATTTTCTTGTGTGGTTGTTCATGATTTTTGGAAATAAATTTGGTCCCAAATCAATGCAATTTTTCATACTCAGATCCCCTTTTCTTTTACTCATATTTTTCTGGGACGTCTCTCTTCATCTTGGGATGATGTTGAACTGAATGTTAAGATTGTTGATTTATTGATAGCTCTCGCATTCCAACAGATTAGAGCAAATTGGAAACATTTCTCAAATATTTCTTTTAGAGCATGGTGGTACAATGTTTGTCATAATCACAGACTAGACACTGCTTTTGTATGTCCTATTCATTTGGCAACCAAACGTTTGGATTTATGGCTTCCTATTACATTATATCTTGATGTGTGTGCTAAAAGTTCTTTTCGATTATGCCCAACTCAACAAGAAGTCCGAAAACCCCCTTAATTGACCTGAGCATTTCTTTTTTCTTCGCTTCTTATTATGTTCTATTATTGTTTATAATTGCTCCATACAGATTACCAAATTTCACTTGTTTTTCTGGAATTCATTTTACTTACTAATATTGATGCACTGCTTTATTTGAATGTTATTATTCCTCTTTTGTATTAATTTTTTATATTGCATTGACACCTTTTACTTGATTAATAAAATTCTTTTTGAACTTGAGGAATGTCACTAAAATATTGTTACTTCTTTCTTTAGCTTTTTCAGTTTTGTGGTCTTTGGTCGAAAGATGCAGGGTTTAGACGCAAGTTTTAGGTCTTATTTAATTATTTTTTAAACTGTCCCAGTTCAGAAAATACCAAAATCATGTTTGATATTTTGGCTATGTTTGATTCTTTCACTGCTAGGTAAAATGGCTGGCTTCATAAGAATCGTTCCCAATATGTACCAACACATTTACTCACAGATAGAGAATGGGTGAAACCCTTTGATACATCAGCCCCCTTTTCTAGGAAGTCAGTATTGATAGTAGGTGAATTGCCAAACATGCCAGGCTTTAAACATTCAATGCAAGGTGTAGTGACAGGTATATGTAAAAAGAGTACTGTCACCAAGCATCTTGGATAGTGGTGAAAACATGACACCGGACGTTTGAAAAACATGGAATGCAGTGCTACTTGGCATGCTGCTGTAAAAAGTTCTTACCAAGTTCAACAAAGATTGAAGTGATATTGCTTGTTTTTGCAGTAATTCAGCTACGTATATGAAAGGTTGTGTGATGACCTGTCAAATAGACACCTGAGCTGAAGTGCTTTTCTGTAAGAGATCCTTGTCACTTACTAGATGCTATGCTGAAACCATTGTTATAATCTTCAAAGTTAATGAAGAATGCTATTGGCTTTGTAGTTCCAATGCACTGTTTCGGGAACTAAAACGAAAATATTTCTCGCTTTGTGTGGCATCAAAGAAAGAGTCATCCCTACTGTGTCATTTAGCCGTGGTTCTCAGTCCTAGAGGCCGTGAATGCTATATTTTCCATGTGGCAACTGTTTTCTGAATTTGTGCTTAGTGAGGATGCTAAAGGCAAGAAATGTGAGGATCTTTGGTCGCATATTAAGTGATGTGAAAAAAAGTACACTCTACTGCATTCTTAGATTTTTACAGGAAAACATGACTGCTGTAGTAGACAATCAAATAAACTAAAGTCTGAAAACACCCATGGCAACCAAGTGTTCAGTGTAGTTGGTGTATATCTCCTTTAGAGTAGGCTGGGCAACACTTTTAGTAATTTTGAGACTGCAACATGTTCCATGTTAGAATTCTTGCCACTTGGTAAGCAAAGAAATGTTGAGGAGCAATTCAGGAAATGTTATTTTACAGTGCATGAGAAATGGCTTAAAATGATGCATAGAAATGTCCCTTCACCCACCATGGCATTTAAAGTCAATGAAACCTCACTGAGGTACTCTGCACAAGTTCTAGATCCCTTCCCTAAAGGGTAATTTTCTCAGGACTTTGGAAAAGTACTGCATCATTTTGGGACCGCTTCAAAAACGAAGGGCATATGCGCCCAGTTCAACGCATACGTTGCAGAACCAGTCCTAGAGAATTGCAATCTTCAGGTGCACCAGTATTGCCATTTAAAGCTATGTCAGTGGCCAGAGTTAGGCAAATTGTGTACTGGCTGTTTTGGCATTGCCCTTCTCAAGTGTCAATGTTGTGAGGGCCTTTTCACAGATAAAATCTTACATGGGAAGGAAAGAGAAAGCGCACATGACCAGAGACTCACTACAGAAGTATTGTATGGTGTACTACAATAAGTTTGATTTGTAAAAATGTATTTGGCCCTCATATACCCTGTACGCACACTGTCTATACAAATGCACTGTCAGTGCAAAAAGCAAGCAATAATAAAAGCGAAACATTCCATTAACACCGGAAAAACACTGTTTCTGTCGTTTTTAGTGGCGCGAAAATGAGTAACCACTGATAACCACAGTTTTTTTAAGGTATTGAAAACACTGGAAGAAAATACCAGAATTGACCAAAAACAGATAATAGGAAAGCCTAGTGTATAAGAACCTGCCAAAATAAGCTAGCTTTTCTTATCCAATCTATTCTCAATCAATCATATGTTGTGTTTCGGTAAAAGTGAGGTCGTTCAATCGATACTTAGAGGGACTGTGTAAATAGACAGAGGTCTATTTACCAATATTTAACTCAATGTTTGGGTCACAAAAGTGATGAAAAATGACACTAAATCTTTTTTCACCTATTTACTTTCTAGCATAAAACCCGTGTTACGCTGGAAAACAATTTACTTAGCGTTCAGGGGGCGTTCCATGGGTGGTGCATGGGCTTTCCCATGCAATCATCCAAGGTTTCTGACACTAAGCCCTATTTAGACAAGGTTTAGTGTCAGAAAATAGGGCCTATTTCACATAAGCACTATGAAGGAGAAATGCTTCTATTTCTCTTTTCTTTTCCGACTTTGCATGTGTCCTGCACTGTACAGCTCAAGTACAAAGTAGGAAAAGGTTTAAAGTTAGTCTAAGCTTAGTGTTTTGTACTGGAAGGGAATCCTTCCAGTACAAACCTATGCTATGACTCATGGAAACACCTTCTCACTATAGTGCAAAGGTGTGTCAATGGCACGGCTGCATATTTCTGACCGGGCGTTATGGGGAGGGGAGGAGAGTGCCATGTTTCTGTAAATATGCGCTCTTCTGCTCTCTCCTTCTCACGCAGTGCAGCATTTGCGGCTGCTGCACTGCGCTGCGTGAGAAACTGGTAAATCTGGCCCACAGTTTTTCTAATGGCCAAAAACACCCTCACAGCCGAAGTAAGTCCAGGCCACACATCTCTTTAACCCTCCATATTATCTCTAATTGGAGAGGCTTGAAAAGCCATGAAATACCATTGTCCTTTCTTAAGATGTGCTAAAGAATGTTACAACAGCTTGAAACACTTCTCTTGTCTAATGAAATGATTCTCATGCTGGAGGGGGCACTATGGCCATAATAAATGTATTTAACACAAGACTAAAAGCACGATTAAAAACATAAACCAGACTTAAGATAATTTACTGTAACATTATCTTTGCGATGAAAGAATGTAGCTGCAACAGCAACACTGGAATGCTGCTAAAAGTAAAATATGTCCACATGTGCATTATTTGACGAAGCTAGTGATCGTACTTCTAAATTGCAGTTTTTAGGGGCACTGTGTTTTCTATTAGGCGTGTAACAAAGAAATATTATGCTCGATGTCATATGGTATGCATATTTTGTTGTTTTTTGTACATAATAGCAGACCAGAATGCCAAAATGAAATGTAATCATCCTTAAAACTAGAAAGCCATGTATCTCATAAAAGATCCCCAAGCTCATGAATGTCTTAGAAAATCACAAATGCACTTAATGTAGCTCACTAAACAGTCAAAATAACAACAACCAGCTGTCTGATACCGACATGTTAATGCTGGAAGTAAAAAAGAACATCCATATCCCGAAAAAATATGTCTCAGTATTCCTCAGTTTGTTTCCACAGATAAACCCCCCTATCAACTTCAGTAATAAGAGTATGTTAATATTGGATGTTAGCTCCTCACACGTGTTTCGATTTTCTTGTGTTCTTTAAAGAAGCTCAGCATGGGTTGTGTACCCACTTTGTCTGTAGTCTAGCATTTGGAGCTCCTTCATCTTGACAAGAGAGTACCCTGAAAAAACGATAATTGGGACACAATGTTGAAAATAACAGTGCTGAAAAATAAGCAGCCACAAGCTTTGCCTGATTTGGGGATACAGAACTAAAGAAATGATATTACCAGAATGCACATTCTTGTGCAGTCAGTTACGCTTGGGCTGGCTGAGGGATACCTGCATTCTTGTTGTACAGACTACTACATGTTAAATAAATAGTTTTACCCACCTCATCGTTGTGGTGCTGTTATTGCGAGCACAAGAGTGGTCAACTTTGGAAGTAAAATTAAAAGACTTGGGGCCATATGTATCAAGCCTTTTTCCCGTTTGCAAACGGGGCGATTCTCAGAATCGGCCTGTTTGAGAATTAGAAAAAACCTTTTGGGATGTATTATCCCAAAAGGCCATCGCAAAATAGAGAATTGCTAAATTTGTGATTCTCTATTTTGCGAATGCAATTAAGGAATTGCAAATTGGGCTTCCTTAAATGCAGTTCTGGAAGTATCAGAAATTTGCTATTTTACCTCCAGGAATTGCAAATTACCACCAACTTTAAGTTGGTGGTAATTTGCGATTTTCTTTAAAAAAGCACTTTTTTTTAAGTGCCATATGTCGCACATACATGCCATTAGGGCATGTATGTGCGCAAAATGTGCACATGTGCATATTTCTGGAGTGCAACAGGGTGTTCTTTTGGCACCCTTGAAATTGCATTCCCAATTTGCGATTCTCTAATTGGTAATCGCAAATTGAGAATGTCATCCCATTCATTCATATGGGCCTTCTAGCCCATAGGAATGAATGGGAAGGTATTCCTAATTGCGAATCTCAATTTGCAATTCGCAAATTAGGAATATGTAGGATTTGCAACATTTTTAGCAAATCCTACATACATTGCATTTTGCGATTCTCTAATTGCGATTCGCAAAAAATCGCAATTTGAGAATTCCAAAACTCTTTTTTGATACATATGGCCCTTGTTTCTTTGTACACGTGTGCATTACTAATTATTTCACTACCTACAGTAAGGGCGTGATTTTAAGCCATGCAGATGTCTGCTCAATATTCCCCTAGGGCACCAGTCACGCCAAGGGAAAGATATATTCTCTATTACATATTTTGAGGGCATAACATACAGGAGTCAATTTTCCGTACTGATTCCAGCAGGCTTGCCCCCAATATTCACCTGGAGCTTTCAGCTTGTTCCAGCAGCTGAAGTTTCTGGGTGAAACATTTAACTCCCATTCCTGGCCTCATCGAGATCACATTGGCCACTCAGAAAGAATAACATACTGTGGTAACTAGGTTGCCATCTGTATCCCAGCAACCTATGTCAGCCTGAGTACGGAACTCTGCTTTGTCAGCTGGAGTGAAGTGCTCAGGTTAGAAAATGTTTTTGTTCGAGATGGAGTCAGTTACAGGAGGTAGCCTTTGACTATGGATGGATGGAATCTTCTGGTAGAATAAAGAACCATATTTGACAACTACACAGCTCCTCTGAATTCTTCATTGAGGTGCAATCCTTAATTGCCACACCGGCCTAGTGGGCAGGATGTAAAAAGATCCCAACACCAGTGAGCTGCTTTTCTCTTCCCCATCAGCCACACCCTGTGAAGATTTGGTGTCTACCATCAGGAATGTGGCGAGATCTACTCAAGTAACTCATGTAAAATACTTCTGTCTGGGCCCATGCTTGATGTATTGTCAGGATCCACTCAGTTACTTTATTTCTCTTTTGGCTCTTGTTTGGATTACTGCTGTAATTTGAAAGGCCTCTGAAATGGAGATTGCGTTTAAATTGTTTACTGTAAAATGCAGTCTTCCTTAGCACCTGGGTCTTTGTGGTGCGCATGTTTGCGACTAGAGTGAACCATTGCACTATTGAGTTGTGTTTTAAACGGGAAAATTGCGTGACTTAGTGTGAAGTAAGAGGCTTATAAACAATTAGGAGCCAGAGGAAGAAGGTTTGTTCAAATGATAAGCTTTACTTCAAATTAAAGTAAGTAGCAGGCATAAATACTGGAGAACGTCTGCTTCGATATGAGTCCAACAGCTGAATGACCAAGTACAGTTAAAATAACATACATTCAAGTAATTCACGAGCGATGCACTTTTGAATTCTCTCTTCAAAAGTGCGCGCCGTGGAACACAGAACCCATGTACATCATTGTGGTAAACAAGATAGAAGAAGTACAACTAGACATACTTATACTCTACATCTTCTCCCTTCCTTGGAAAAATAAACGAACAGGAATAAAAAAGATAAAACAAGCTTAAGACATATAATAGTCCTTAAAGTGTGAACGAAGAGGACAATTCCTATGAATCCTAGGAGAAAGGGTTAAGCAAGCATTAGAGGTGCTGGGAGCAGTATGATAATCAACATTTGATTTGACATTCTGACTACAACTATCATTGGATGTACAAGCATCTTGTGAATCAGATATACATGTGTATAGAGAGTTTCCAGAAGAAACTACATCGGAAGAAATGCCAAGAGGAAAATAAAAACAAGAAGAAACATCATCAACATGTTTGGAAGTGAAAATCTTTTTAGCTTGCTCAGGGGTAAGCTTAACAATAACACGCTTACTCCACCACCCTTTCTTATCCAGAAACAGAGAACCTTTAGAAACTTTCAAGACTTGAGTGGGTAATGAAAATTTAGACATGCCTTTTTGACCTTGTCATTAAATTTTACCATCACCCAATCTCCCACCACAAAATCTTGAACAGAAGAAATCAATTCAGAATTGAATTTTTTTTTTTAATTAATTGTTGAGATGACACCTTTTTTTCAATGACATCCTTGTCAAGACAGGCCAAACAAGAACTGTCATTAATTTTAAGATCTTTGATCCAGGAAGGGCAAATGTTACCATTAGGATTGCGTTTTTAAGGAGCCTAAAAGGAGAAATGCCTGTGGTGCAATGAGGAGTGATCAAATAAGACCACAGTTTCCTTCTGAGAAATTCCTCTACATCCACTATAGAGGAAATGACGGTCTGTATGCCTTCTTTGATGAACTTGTTCATTCTTTCTATCAAACCATTTGAGGAAGGCGAGTAGAGAGCCACCCTCAAATGTTTCATATCATGGGATTTGAGAAAATTCTCAACCACGGATGAACAAAAATGTGAGCCGTTATCGCTTACAATTTCTCTAGGTGGACCTTCAGAAAGGAATATTCTTTTTAAAAATTGAATAACAGTTAAAGAATTTGGGTTTTCACAAAAATCAAATTCACACCATTTAGAATGATAATCGATTAATGCAATGATGTAACATTTGCTATGGGGTAAAACAAAGAAAGGACCTGAAAAATCAATAGCTAACTTATGCCAGGCCTCTTTTGGTAAAGGAACAGTATGCAAGGGTAACTGAGGTACTTTCCAATGTTTATCAGAGACTAAAGAAGTGGAACATTGATTAATCCATGAGGTGACATCACTATCAATCCCGGGCCACCAGAAATGTTCTTTTATTTTCCTGGAAGTACCACCAATTCCCAAATGTCCCTGATGGGCTGAATCAAAAATTATTTTCCTTATGTCAAAGGGAGGTACACATAGATCACCTCTAAAAATAACATTATTGATAATTGAAAGTTCATCTGAAATTTGTGAAAAAACTTTCAAAGAAACTGGTAGAGCACGAATTTTAGGCCAACCTGAAACAATTAGATTTTTAACGGAAACTAAAATTGTGTCGTTGGAATAGCTTTTAAGCCAATCAGCTTCAGAAATGGAAAAAGGTGATATTCTATTGAAGCCACTACACACTCTATTTCATCATCTTCACATTTGCTGTCAGCAACATTCTCAAAACTAAGTCTTGAGAGGGCATCCGCTCTTAAATTTTTTCCCCCTGGAATATGTTTAATTGTAAAATTATACTTGTGGAGTCTTGACAAAATCCTGACCAATCTGGCAGAAGCATTACCTGTGCCATTACCACTAAGAAGATTCAAAAGTGGTTTGTGGTCACTAAGAAGTGTAAAATGTGAACCCCAAATGTACATTTTGAACTTTTCTGTGGCCCAGGGACAGGCAAAAGCCTCCCTCTCGATAGTACTGTAGTTTGATTCAGCACTATTAAGAGATTTGGATGCAAATCCTACGGTAAATTCTTTGTATCCATCCTGTTGACAAAGTACTGCGCCCAAACCTCTCTGACTTGCATCTACTGAAATAATGCATTTTAAATTTGGTGGTGCTTCAATAATAACTTTCTTCACCAGATTAAAAGCACAATTGGCTTCATCAGACCATATGAACTTTACATCTTTTTTAAGTAGCGCACGAAGGTGTTGAACTATTTGAGAGTAATTTTGAATGAAACGAGAATAATACTCTGCTAAACCTAAGAATGATCTCAAGCTATCCTTATCTTTGGGAACAGGAACATCCGAAATAGCTTTGGTTAAGCAAACCTTCGGTTTGATGCCTTCTAGGGAGATACAATGTCGAAGATAATCCAACTCTTGGACCATAAATTTGCATTTTTTCCTTCCAAGAGTTATACCAACCTCTTTAAATCGGGATAAAACCTTCCTTAAAATTTGTAAGTGTTCAGACTTATCCTTGGAATGTATTAGGACATCATCCTGATAAGCCTGTACATTCTTGATGTCATATAAAATCGTATCCATGAACTTTTGGAATACGCTGGCAGCAGATGCCAAACGAAAGGGAAGACGTAGATATCTAAACGCCCCAAATGGAGTTATGAATGTGGTAAGCTCAGATGATGACTTTGTAAGGGGTAGTTGAAGATATGCACTTCTGAGATCAAGAAGTGAAAAGAACTTTGACTCTGAAATACCTGAAAGTAATTCTTGTATCTTTGGCAAGGGATGGCAGTCTATAATTATATTTTGGTTTAAAGAACGCAATTCCGCACACAAACGGATACTCGAGTCCTTTTTTTAACGACGACTATGGGACTGACCCAAAGTGAAGAATCAGTGGGAACAATAATGCCCTCAGAAACCCAATTATCTAAAACCCTTTTCAATTCGTCCCTGACATTCAATGGTATATTTCTCAATTTATGAACAATAGGGATTGCATTTGATTTTAATCTAATTAAATGTTCAACATTTTTAATATGACCAACAGATTCATTGAAAACTTCCGGAAATTCAGAGATTAAGTCATGAATTTCTTTTTTTTATTGTCATTTATCTCAAAAATTGGGACGTCATTTAATTGAACAGGTGTACTTGAACCTGGTACCAATTTTAATCCCATTTTGGCAAGAGCTTGCCAACCCACAATACACTTTCGATCTATGGCTACATAAACTTTAGTGGAGGTACACCTACCAAGACATGAAATATTTGAAATAAAATACCCTAACATATCAATGAGCTTAGCTCCATATCCTTTAGGAACAATATCTAAAGGTAAAAGTTGTGTTTCTTGGCTCCAATGTGTATTAAATAAAACGTCAGAAATGATGGTTACCGGAGCCCCAGAGTCAGCCATCATATCAATTTTGATTTGATCAACATGTGGGACCCTTGACACGAATATTGTCTATTGATGTCTCAACTAAGTCAATAGACAATATTTTCTTATCAGAATTAACAACAGTATTAATGTGAACATCATTTAAACTTGAATCAAGAGAAGAAATAGCAAGATCAGAATTATCAGCATTATCATTCTCAAATGTGGAAAGCATGTTAACATGAACAGATTTTCTATTCCTACAACCCAAATTAAAATGACCAATTTTGTTACAAAAAGTAAATTTTTTGCCAAAGGCTAGACAAATTGGACTATTACTGAGGTGAGTTTTAGAGCCACATCTGAAACAATAAGTATTATATATTTTTTTAAAAGACTTAAGTGGTTTGTTCTTTGTTAACAAGGCATTAACTTGTATCTCATAGTCAGTACATGAAGAATTTCCATCAGAGATACATTTGGAAGAAACTATAGATCTTTCCACACTTTTTGCCATGTCTATAACTTCACTTAATGATGGATCCCAACAACTAAGTATTCTCTCTTGAATCTTCTTATAGAAGCATTTATAAAAAAATTGGTCTCGTAAAACTGTATCCAAATAAGGACCAAAGTTACATTCTGCTGCTAAATTCCTTAAAGCAGAAATAAATTCTTCAACAGATTCATGTTGTTCTTTCCTCCTTTTCATGAAAGTGAAACGTTCCATCATGACACTAGGTTCTTCTAAAAAAAATTTATTAAGTCTTACAACTGCGCCAGTATTTTCATTCCATCCTTCTCCATTACCGGATGGAGGTTGTAAAATTGGTAAGTTGTTAAAAATCTCTCTTCCCGCAGAACCAAAATGACTGTATAAAATTGCAAGTTTCCTTTTAGCAGAATATTCATCCGCAAACAATTGCTACTAAATAGTTTTCAAAGTTTTTAAACCACAACTTCCATGCTTCTTTTGGTTTCCCTGGTGTGGGCAGGAAATGATCCAAATAAACAATTTGTTGATTTGTAGCCATTTTTTTAAAAGTATCTTCAATAAAATTTGTATATAAAATGAAATATCTCACCTCATTAACAGGTGAAGTTCAGTGTTGGTTTCTTAAAATGTCATATTCTTTAAATATTTATTCTTAAAAATAATATTTAAAAGTAAAACTCTTGAGGTAATATGAAGCAATACCTTTTTTACTTGAAAACGCTGTCCATAAGCTTCGTTTTCAGCTTAAACGCCGATTTTCGTTTCTGTTGCCATGGAAACGAATTTATAAACAAATCTAAGATGGCCGCCGAAGCGTGTGTTGAAGCGTGATGACGTTTCCTTTGATCGTCACAGTGACGTAGGCGATTTCGTTGTGATTGGATAGAGTGAGACCAATCAAACGTGCAAAAACAAAGGAAATGTAAAAAAAAAAATGTAGAAAGGCTGCGCTTTACCTCAGGGAGACCGCAATTTCGAGATGAGTAATGAAAGAGTTCAAAGAAGCGATCGTACAGTGAATACTTCTTCAATCAATGAAAGACAGATGCGCAAATCTTGGTAAAATGCCGCTTTTCCAACGTCGCCAAATGTGAAGTAAGAGGCTTATGAACAATTAGGAGCCAGAGGAAGAAGGTTTGTTCAAATGATAAGCTTTACTTCAAATTAAAGTAAGTAGCAGGCATAAATACTGGAGCACGTCTGCTTCGATATGAGTCCAACAGCTGAATGACCAAGTACAGTTAAAATAACATACATTCAAGTAATTCACGAGCGATGCACTTTTGAAGAGAAACATTCTCTCTTCAAAAGTGCGTGCCGTGGAACACAGAACCCATGTACATCATTGTGGTAAACAAGATAGAAGAAGTACAACTCGACATACTTATACTCTACACAAAGACACCGCACACTGCGGGCTACATGTAACACAGACGCCTGCATTCTTAAATTAATTTTCAAGTGCTTCAACTGCATTGTCTCTATTGCTTCCATCAGTTTATCTCTGTCGGAGTGTGTTTGTTTACAATGTTTCCGTTGGCTTGCTTCTTTTGGAGTAGGAGGAAGCAGAAGAGTGTCATTCGTTTTAATCAGCTAGCCTCCACATACACGCCAACACCTTCCTCCTAACACAGATGATGGAGGTAGTGCAATAGTTTTATGGCCCGCACTTAGTTTTGCAGACTAGAATGCTGACCTTTGGAGACTCATTCCTGTGATGGATCCAGGCTAGCGGTCTAGAAAGTGCCCTTCACTGCAGTGACATGCATATGTACAAGTTAACTACAGGGATACACTCACTTTCTGGCGTGTCCTGGGATTATTTACAGTGACAAACACAATTTCACTTCTGTTTCCAGTTTTCACCAAGTGACATGAACACAGGTATAGCCTCATGTTCACCACATCTTGTGTCCACAATGATACGCTCACTTGCTAGCCTGACTGGTCTGAACAACTTTGTACCTCAGACAGTGACATGCACACTCTTCCTGTGCAGTGATGGCAATTTTATTTTTCATCCGGGTGCACCTTCGGTGATGTGGACACTTTTGAGCTATATTGGATGATTCTTCCTTTCTTCTACTAGTGCGCGGATCTTATTTTTCTAGTGTAGTTTAAGTGGCATACACACTATTTGACAGTGATGCACACTCTACTTCAACAATAAACTTGTTTTGCATGAATAGTAATCTCCTTACCACCTCTGCAACAAGACAGAGAAGCTAAGTGTAGTAGCAAAGTGTGTTGGCTATCTAACATTTCTAGTACATGGAGTATTTGTTCATTACTAGGAAGCTACTATGCAACACATTACACATCCACCATTGTTTTGATGACCATTCTCCTCCATTAAAATGTCAAAATGAAAGAAAGTCTTTAAAATATATGCTAAGATTTGTGGAGCATCCTTAGGTGAGGAAAGGAAGGCTGCCTCATCATTGCACTGCTTAGGTTCAGAAGCTCAGGACATTGTTGATCATCTCCCTCGACCTTCACAGTCAGAATCAGAAGATTTGAATGAGTGTGAATTATGCATAAAGAAACTGGATGATCAATCTCTATCAAAAGTTAGTAAAAGAGGGGAGTCTGTTGACAGATATATTACTGATTTGCGAAAACTCGCTTCGTCGTGTAAATTTGCTAGTATGACAGATGAACAAATTAGGGATCAGTTCATGGTGGGGTGTGGTATGGGTAGAGTTAGGGATGAACTCTGGCCAAAGGAGGAACCTACCCTGGATGAAGCTCTCATTGTTGCTAAACGTGTTGAACACTTCATGGAGTGCAATGATGTCATCAAAAACGAGAAAGGAAAGGATTAGAAGGTCAGAGTTTAAAGAAAAGATAACAAGAATTGGTGATCAACCCCAACAGGAGTAAGAACAAGAGAAGATCTACTTCTGTATGTAGGTGATATCGCTGTGATGGGACAGGACATCTCCCTAGTGGCAAGAGGTGCCCAGTATTTAATGTACTCTGTTAAAATTGTAAAAAGAAATGTCATCTTGCTGCACTTTCCATAGTGAAAACTACTAAGCTCCAAATAAAATAAGTTTGTGTAGACAGTGATCTTGATGATGAGAACACTGATTTTATATGTGGGCAAATAGTTTTGTAGATTGGTGGTGATGGCGAGGTAAAAAACTAAGGTAAAAAACAGCCCTATTGATAGCATTCCTGTTGAGTGCGAGACAACAGATGTCTTATTTCATTCAAGAGCGCATATTATGATCCTTCCAATCTGTTTTTCAAAAACATGTTGCAGCACAAAGTCAGTTTTTTCAACCCAGACATCAGTCCATGTGCATAAGGAGGTGAGCCCATAAAGTTGTGTGGCTACTTCGTCTCACATGCGGTAAGATCTATGTCTCCGTGAAAGGGGAAAGTATTATAAGTTTGTCTTACAAGCATGAGATCCGACTCATTATTCAGGCACACCCTGTGTGCTGTAAGATTCGTAATCTCCCTGTTAGAAATGGGATTTTTGGTTTGCTAAGGCTTGCACCAAAGCCAAGCACCACTCTAGTCAGGGTAAGGGGGTACACACTGATGATAACCCCTGCTCATCCCCTTGGTAGGTTGGCTCGAACAGTCAGGCTTATCCCAGAGGCAATGTATAGCACACTACGCAAACCACAAAAGGAACCCCACACAAGGTGATATACAAAATAGCTGTTCTGTTATTTTAAACACATTAGAATCATAATTACACAATAAAAACTGTGCCAACTGGCACTAAGCAACATTCACAGGGGATTATATACAGGACCAGGGAAATCGGGCCACAGTCAGAACCATCGGAACAGGTACGTAAATATAAAACATAACCAGTAACTACTGGCACAATAATTACCTCAGCATTATCACATTGGGCATAAAACACGTTAGGCCCAAACCTCATAAGCATAAACACATTACGCATTAGGCCTCAGCAGCATAAACACATAATGCATAACCACCCTAAACAGACACACATTATGTCATAGGCATCACAGGCATAAATCACATTACGTTAGGCATTAAAACCATAGGCATAATGGTGAGGCATCACATGGGGCATGAAACACCTTATGCAGCAACCCTGGTGCATGGTGCACTGAAATGACCCCCAGGCCACCTGGCCATACACTGGGGCTCAAAGGTCCTTTGTCCAGAAAGCCAAGGTTCTAGGGGGGAATCTCTAAAATGACCCCCTGGCTGCCTTGGCAGCAAACACAAAGTGTGCACAGGCGCTGGGGCGTGGGGTGCAACTCACCCCTTCCTCACCTACCAAGAACTGGGCCCCAACGTTGCAGCTGCCCTCTGTCTAGCGGGGCAGCTGTGAAGAACAATCAGGGACTGGCACCATCGTACATTAGGTGCAACCACACGGGGGCGGGCACGGACAATGTGCCCCAACATACACCCCCCACCGGACTCCCAACATGGCCACACTAATCGGAGTCTTCTCTGTGGTTTTCTGCCTCCTCCGGTCTCCTCATGGCAGTAGGAAGGCACCAACAAGGTTTTGTCTAGGCGGGGAAATAAAAAGGCACTGACAAGGTGCCGTGCAGGCACCGTCTAACTCCATCATGCGGGGCTCTCCTCGGTGGACAGGAGCCCTGCCCACTCTCAGTCAGAAGACGCCTGACTTCCTGGTTGCTGCTCCGGACGGCGGCTTCCTGGAGTAACGCGGAGATGTGGGGTGGGCTCCCGCTCCGTTTTACCGTGACACAAACGCTGGACTCTCCCTGGCAAATGGAAGCCCCGCCCCAAACTCCTCACTCAGGGGCGATGGCCCCATGGCTACTTTGGCACCTTCCAGCGCTGGGTAGGCTCCCGCCTGGATTCTCCTTTTGGTGCCAGACATCCGGTCTGGGTCATGGCGAACACCACAAGCCCACGCTAGGGCTCCAGTCCCAGCATCAGTGCGGGGTAGGCTCCCGCTTTGGTGATCATGCACAGGAAATGTGGGGTATGCTCTCGCTTTCCCACAGTGCGGGGTGGGGGAGTCGCAACGGTGGGATTTCCTCGGGACGCTTCGGCAGCACAGCGCTGCAGCGCCCTCATGCTCCCCTCGTCCTGGAGCATGATGAGGGCAAAAGCTGGGCAAAGAAAGCACAGACAGGCCAGCACACTGGGGGCTCCAAGGCCAGCAGAACCGCCGCTGCCTAGCAGGGCAGCAAGTCCATCCCCAGTGGCGGTTCCTCCTGGCTTGCTGGCAGCCTGCCGCCCGCTAGTCCAAGTAAGCACATGAAAAACACAAAAAGCACACTTTCATGGGGTCACAGCCCCAGTACTTATACCATATTTTCCCTTTGTTTGTCAGCCTTGGCACAGGACTTGGTGGGACCACCCTAAACTGGTTCTGGAGCACTGTGTTAACAAGGCTCCTCTTCCCCTTTGTCAGGCGGGTGCTCCCCCACAGGGGGCGAAGCCAGCATTCATATGGATTAAACCCAGACCTGTGACTGGGGGTGAATATTTTGCCATTGTGCAACATTCCGTCCATCATCTTGTGTGTTTTGCTGTTCACCCTCTGTGGGAAGGGTATGCCCAAACGTGGGTCCCATGCTCACTAAGCCACTGGAGTCAAGCTATCCTGGCTGAAGACGGCTGATAGCCAGAAACCGGTCCTAGGATGATTGATTCCGGTCCAGGGAAGACATGGCTTGGCAGTTCGGGCTGGACTGTTCCCATGAGGCACAGGGTCAACACTGATTTGCATATGGCCATGTTTGAACTGGGGTGGCTTGGTGAGCAAAATAACTATGGATTAAACCCAGATATGTGACTGGTGGTGAATGTTTTGCCATTGTGCAACATTCCGTCCATCATCTTGTGTGTTTTGATATTCACCCTCTGTGGGAAGAGTATGCCCAGACGTGGGTCCCGTGCTCACTAAGCCACTAGAGTCAAGCTATCCTGGCTGAAGACGGCTGATAACCAAAAACCGGTCCTAGGATGCTTGATTCCGGTCCAGTGAAGACATTGCTTGGCAGTTCGGGCTGGACTGTTCCCATGAGGCACAGGGTCAAAACTGATTTGCAAATGGCCATGGGGCTAGGGGTGGCTTGGTGAGCAAAATAACGAGATCTGTGACTGGGGGTGAATGTTTTGCCATTGTGCAACATTCCGTCCATCATCTTGTGTGTTTAGCATTCACATAGGCAGACTCAATCCTATTCAGGGTCCAGGGACTTCTCCTCCCACTACTCCAACTGCAGATGTCCCATTCAGCCTAGCGCTGACTCACCCTGCCCATTCAGGAGCCACACACACCTCCCAGCCCCTGTCACTCAAAAGCCAGACATGCAATTCACATCAGGCATCAGGCAGGCAGACACATAGCACATAGAAATGCCAAATTCTAAAAGTGGCATTTCTAAAATAGTCATAATAAATCTGTGCACACCATTGCGTAGCATTTATTATTACTATGGCAAACACACCAAACTTGACCGCTCTGCTCCTCTCATAACATGAATTACCACTGAAACACTTATCAGGGAATCCCCAATGCATCCTGCCCATAGGGCTAGCTAGGGCCTACCTTAGGGGTGACTGACATGTAGTACAAGGGTGGTCACGGACATGGCACACACTTTTGGTGCCACGTCATAGTGGCAGTAACACTGTGAGCACAGGCCCTAAAATGGCAGAGGCCTGAGATAGGTTTGAAAGTCTACTTTGGTGGGTGGCACAATCAGCGCCGCAAGCCCACCAGTAGCATTTAATTTACCATCCCTGGGTATGTGAGGTACCACTTTACAAGGGACTGACAGGTAAATTAAATAGGCCAAACAGGTGTAGACCAATCTTACCATATTTAACACAGAGAGCACACACACTTTACACTGGACAGCAGTGCTAAAGTGCCCATATTCCTAAAACCACCAACACCATGTCAGAAAAAAGGCTAGGAGAAAGTCAAAAAGTTTAGGGATGACCCTGCAAAAAGGGCCAAGACCAACAGTCCCCATTACCATGTGATGAGCTAAAAATTAGATAAAGAAACTCAAGGCCGAGGGTAATATTTAGGAGGTTGAAGGAACCAACTAGCCGACTTATACAAAACAAACAACATCCTGGACATCTCCCAGTCTGGTTTCCGAAGCAATCACAGCACGAGAACACCATCCTTGCGGCTACCAACGACATCCGCTCCCTCCTCAACAAGTGCAAAACCGCAGCCTTCATCCTCCTTGACCTCTCAGCAGCATTCAACACCATCTAGCACTGCACCCTAACCACTAGATTCTACAACGCCAGCATCTGTGACAAGGCCCTCAACTGGATCCGATCTTTCCTCACAGGCGAACACAATGGGTCAGACATTCGCAATATCTCTTGGAACCGACAGAGACCAACTGTGGAGTGCCCCAGGGGTCCTCGCTCAGCACCACCCTCTTCAACGTCTACATGGCCATCCTCGCAACAATGGTTAGGAACTACGTACCCAACATTGTATCATACGCCGATGAAACACAGCTGATCCTCCCTCTCACCAACGAACCCAATGTCATCAGGCACAACTTCGAAGAAGGGATGAAAGCAGTAGCCAACAGGATGAAGAACAGCTGCCTTAAGCTCAACTCAGACAAGACAGAAGTCCTCATCCTGGGATCCACCCCCACTGCATGGAACAATACCTGGTGGCCCTCTGCGCTAGAAATTCCCCCCACCCTGCTCACCATGCACAAAACCTCTGCATCATACTAGACGCAATGCTCACTATGGACCACCAGATCATCTCAGTATCCTTGGCCTGTTTCAATACCCTCTGCCTGCTGCGAAAGACCCTCAGATGGATCCTCTCCGAATCCAGAAAGACAGTCACTCACACTCTCATCAGCAGCAGACTTGACTACAGCAACACACTCCATGCCGGCGTTACCCAGAAAAAAATCCACAGCCTCCAGAATGTCCGGAACGCTGCAGCCAGACTGGTCCTCAACCTCCCCGGCACAGCCACGTCACTCAACACCTCTGCGAACTCCGCTGGTTCCCGGCAGACAGAAGAATAACCTTCAAACTCCTCACCCATGCTTAGAAGGCCCTCCACAACACCAGACCAGCATACCTGAACGTCGCCCACCATCCACGCACCCAACAAATACATCCGCTCCACCAAGCTCACCCTGGCCACCGTCCCATGGATCCACAAGACCAGAACCAGAGAAAATTCCTTCTCCTTCCTCGCTGCCAAGACCTGGAACACCCTACCCCTCCTACACCTTAGACTATCTCCCAAGCTACACCAGTTCAGGAAGGACCTCAAGACCTGGCTCTTCAAATGACCTCAGGACTTAGATGGATCTGCTTCCCAGCTTCCCCCAATGCATTGAGATCCTCATGTGTGAGTAGTTGAACTTTACCACCCTTGATCGATTGAAGGAATGGAGTGGCTCACTCCGAATGTGGCTGCAGCGAATTCCAACGGTAGTCTGTGCCTTTGTGTGGACCTTAGGCATTTAAACAAATGTGTGGTGGTGGACAGGTACCCAGTTCCGAATGGCACTTAGTTGGTATTAATGTTTAGAGGAGACACTGTTTTTAGTACCATTGATCTAACCTCAGCCTACCAGCAGATTGAGCTGAAAGAAACTTCAAGAGACTTAAAAGCTTTCCAGCATCATCATATATCTTTATTTTGATCACACAGATCTTTAAAAGTACATACAAAACACAGATTAAGATTGATATGAAGATAAAAACCATGGTTAAAAGGACACAATTCTTCCATATATACAGGTAAAAAATTTCATAAAAGGAATTCATCCAATATGTTTACAGAGTTTGATCCATAATGCGTGCCAGTATTTGGTCAAGCCAAATACTATTGGCCTGCGAGTATCGGTGGATGAAATTCTCAAAACATCGAGATAGTGGCCAGGGACAATTAACTTACACAGGGGGATTATCTACTTGCTCCTTAGGGACTTGTAATGGGGACAAAAGGATAACAAAATAGACCAGAGATTCAGGACTTTCTTTACAGGTTTTGCAGATGGCATCAGACGAAGCATTTATGCGCCATTTATTACAAAACAGTTTGGTGGGTAATGACTTATACTGAAATAATATGAAGAATTTCGGTGCCAGGCGGGGAACAATTTCATCAATAGTTTCCTCGTACGACAGGACACATTTCAAATTCATAAAGTTCTGGGTCAAGATACCCACAGGATTGATAACCTCCTTCTCTGCTATTGTTTCACAATAGGCAATTCTGACCCTGTTCTTTTGTATTAGGGACAGCTTTTCAGGGTTGAACCAATATGCCTTGATCCCTAGTCTACTGAGCAGATCTCTCAAGGTAATAAAACCATGGGATGGAGGTTACCTGGGGCTGCTTCAAGAGGCCCAACATCACAGTCCAATAGGGGGCAAGCTCTTCAGTGGATCACAGACGATGCCGGAACATTAGGTGCTTATAGACAACTTGTGGGCCAGATGTCTTTGGGCCAGATCCATGAAAATTGGGGCAGGAGGGTGCTAGTTGGAAAAGTTAAAAGCGACCTTATGGAACAGTTTTCTAGGATGGTAAGGCAGTTTGTGTTCCTGCGACCCCATAGTTCAACTCTATATAGTGCGCCCCCTAACGATTTAATATTGTCAATTTCAAGAGCTGGCGTCACTTTCCTGCAAACATACGATGGACGGAATGCTGGCAATGCAAGCATTCTCCCCCAGTCAAAAGATCTGGGTTAAATCCATTGTTCTTTTGCCCACTACGCCACCCCAGTTTGGACCCAGGCTAGCTTGCATCCAGTGTCACAGTGTGCAAGGGACCCATGTCTGGCCAAACCTATCTCACTTATGGCAAAAAGTGTTACAGCAAACAAATGATGGACGGAATGCTGACAATGCAAACATTCTCCCCCAGTCAAAAGATCTGGGTTAAATCCATTGCTCTTTTGCCCACTACACCTCCCCAGTTTGGACCCAGCCATATGCAAATCAGTCCTGACTCTGTGCCTCATGAGAACAGTCCAGACCGAACTGCAGGGCCAGGTCTTCCCTGGACCGGGAGCAAGCATCCTCTGACCAGTTTCAGGGTATGTCTCCTTTCTTCAGCCAGGATAGCTTGAATCCAGTGGCACAGTGAGCTAGAGACCCACGCCTGGGCATACCCATCCCACTTAGGGCGAAAAGTGTTACAGCAAGCAAATGATGGACGGAATGCTGACAATGCAAACATTGTCCCCCAGACAAAAGTTATGGGTTAAATCCATCATTCTTTTGCCCACTATGCCACCCCAGTTTGGACCCAGCCATATGCAAGTCTTGACCCTGGCCACTTTCCTGGACACCATACTTTTTTACTTATGTGTGCAGCGTGTTGAATAAATTACAACTGTACTTTCTCGATATGGGGTGTCCAACTTAAAGTTAGTGTTAAAAGGATGCCCTAATAATCGAAAACAGACACTTTTTCTAAAGTGCTATTCCCTGCGTGCACACATCTTTTCGATGGTTTAGCAATCCCTTTAATAAAGATCATGTACTTTGTTTTGGTACCATTTAACACCAGGCCCGCTCATTGCAAAAAAGTATTAAGTCATTTTCTAACTGTTGGAGGCCTTGTGGGGATTTTGAAATTAGTAGGGTGTCGTCAGCAAAGAGAAGTGCTGGCACTCTGATCTCTCCTACTTTAGTGGCATCACACCCATCCCATTCAAGGGAATCTACGACCCCATTGATGAAGAGTGAGAATACGGTCGGTGCAAGGACGCATGCATGCCTCACTCCCCGATGTATCGGCGACAACTCAGTATGTAGGTTGTCCTCCCCCAACCTGACTTGAGCTTTGTTTGCTGAGTGTAGTTGAATTAAAATATCTAAAAGGTTGCGGGGTAGACCCATCTCTGCCAACACTCTCCATCGTTTGGCACCAGGTACCAAATCAAAGGCAGTGATAGGTCCACAAAGGAACATATAACTTTCCCCCTTTTATGGTAACCTCCGTCCAGTAAAGATACAAAAATGAAAGACCTGATCTACTAATATTGGCACGGAATCCTGCTTGGAGGTCAGTCAAAATGTTGGACTCGGTGATCCACTCCTGGATCCTGGCAAATACCGGCTTGCACAAGATTTTCTGCAAGGAGTCAAGGAGACATATAGGTCTATTGCTGGCCGGAATAGAAGAACGGATAGCTACTTGGGTTTCTTCAAGGGAAATCACCAAGTCTTCAAAAAAAAACAGACGGGGCTTCACCCCTCATTTCTGTGAACCCCACTACCTCCATATTAACTGGCGCATAGTGGCGCCCAAATGGGGTTATCCACTCTTCTAACAGATTTCATAACACCCTTTGGGATATTTTGGTTTGCCATATTGTCTATTAGGCTCAGTATTTCAGCATATGATGGAGAAAGTTCTCTGGGTGTTTCTGGAGTCTGTGTCTATCCAGATGATATCTTGGTTTTGGGGAAAGATACAGAAAAACATGATGCAAGGGTGAAAGCTGGCATGGGGAGACTTTCTAACTGTAATCTCATGGTAAAGCCAGAAAAGTGCGGGTGTGGAACCAACTCTTTCTGTTGCTTGGACCATACTGTCTATGGTGAGGGGGCCTTTCTAAAGCTAAACTGCATTGGTTGAAACCATAATGCGTGTGAGTTCTCCAACATCCCAGGAAGAATTAATGAAGTTCTTGGGAATGATTGAGTTCTGTGCAAAATTCATTAAGGATTTTGTTGATCTGAGCGCTAATATGAGAAGCAACTTAAGAAAAGGCGTTACGTTTTCCTGGGATGCTAGTTGTGAGGAGGAATTTCGATTACTTATGAAATGCCTAAGTGCAGCTCCAAAATTAAGAAATTTTGATCCCAAGAAAATGTCCATAGTTACCACTGACGACAATCTAAAAGGGTTTGGGGAGGTGGTCTAACAAGAAGGGGAACATGGAACCAACACTATAATGTTAATTTCACGGGGTATTAAGGATGCAGAATCTAGGTATTACGTCATCTAGAGGGAGGCTCTGGCTGGCTATGGGAGGTAAAGAAACTCAGGAAAGTCTTGTGGGGGTCTTAATTTACAGCGAGAACTGAACACAAGCCTCTCATTTAGCTTTTTTTTAAAGGTGAGGATCATATTTCTAGTTGCATAACTAAATGGGTCATAGGATTACAGGATTACGACTTTACCACTGAATACTTGCCAGATGTTTGTAATACTGGAGTGGATGCACTTTCCAGATTGGTTTCCATAGCAGGTGTAGAATTTGATTGTGATGGAGGAAGATTCCGAATGTGTTTGTGAGGTCAATTTTAGAACTGAGGAAAAGTGGTGTGAAGAGTTTGCTAAAGATGAGGTTCTAAGGGAAATATTGTAACTCATAGGGCTGTTAGGTTTGAAAATCCCATCCCTACAAAACTCTCGTTTCATGCTATATTAGGTTAGCAGTGTGTGGCTAAATGACGTTCCATTTGCATTCACGTTATGTAACCCACTGAGTTATCCTTGTAATGTGCAAGCCTCAGTTAGCAAGTGTGAGTCCATTTTGTATTTCGCAATCCCCATTAGGCTGTGTCTGAACTGGCCTCATTATTCGTATTGCTTGCCTCAGCAACACATTGTATTCAGCTATTATTTTCTTCCCTGCTCAAGGTTGCCTTCTGACTTGCCAATGAATAGGCCGTTCGGCTCTTGCATACCTATCTCTGTGTTAGGAGACACTGAAACCCAGCACGGCAAACTTCGATTTGTGATAATGTGTATACATCAAGCATGTGGTAGTTCATCGCTCTGTGCCTCCTTTGTTCATGTTTGGCCCAGGCTGGTAGTTTTCCACTGCGGGCGTGGTAGAAGGTTCTGGGAGGAAAGATTATGTGCTGTGGGTCCTTGGGAAGCCAGTCCCTCGGCAAACATTTTAGGGTGCAGGTCAGATTGGACTCCTCTGCAGAGTATTGGTAATACATGCTTGTTTGTATTCTCTACTGTCTGACCGAATCTTCATTTTTGGGAAGGCATAGCAGGTGGTTATAAGTGACCTGGGTGGCCCCTGAGGGTCACTTCCTTCAGGACAAGGTTGTAAGCTCAGGAATCAAGGTCTGGAGAGTTATCCCCACTACTGGTGTGCGTGATAAATTGTCCACCAGCAAAGATTTACTTTTCACAGGAACTAGACTCATTTCCCCTCTCAGCCTTAGAGAGGAACTTATCAATCTCAACTATGATGTACATCAAGGTATGACTAAAAGTGAAGAGAGAATGCACAGTTCTTACTTGTGGCCCGGCATGGACAGATAGGTGGAAAGTGTGGTGCGTGACTGTACTATGTGTGCCCTAACTGATAAGTCCAAGCAAGTAAGAGTCCAACCCATGGTGTCAAGAAGACTGCCTGTCAAGCCATGGGAGGAGATCGCCCTATATATTGTATGACCAATTCATTGTCAGGGAATGTACGTGTTTCTCATTGTAGTGCAGGATATGGCCTGAAGTGATTTTCACTAGTTCCATAGAGAGCAACAATGTGATTAAGGTCCTTGAGGAACTGAGGGCTAGGGAGGGGTTTCCTCATTCCGTACTCACAGACAACAGTGTGCAGCTCGCGTCCAGAGAACTGGTTACAGTTCTTGGTCATTGAGGTATGCATAAACCAAATGATCCTTGTACCATCCCAAGAGTAATAGAATGTTTGAAAGGTTAAACAGAGTCATTATGGAGACCATTTCTATGGCGAAGTCCAACATTCTTGAATAGAAGAAGGAGGTTTGCAGGATGATTGAGATGTATGGAGTCACTCCCCATTGTACCCTTTGAGTTGTTTTGGGGTAGGATTCCAAATACTTTTGTTGAGCCTTCCTGGGTTAATTATTATATGTTGAAGTTAGGAAAGAATGTTGAAGGTGTTGAATGGCACCAACACAAAGAGAATAAAGTAAGGTTGAGGAAGAGTGAATTTGATGCCAGAAAAACTGTGAGGAAGACTAAGGTTGGTGTTGGGGACTTGTTTTATGATTAGGCGTCCAAGGAAAGGTAACCCTGTACCTAAATTCTTAAAACCCTTATGTATCATTAAGATACTTAACAATGCTGACAAGACAAAGGATCATACATATTGAATCTTAATAGGGTGAATCTTCAGAAGAAGGATGCGGATAACAATGATGTTTTTGACAAACATACAGGAAATTCTGATGGGTTCTAAAGAATGCAGGTTATTAACAAGGTTACTAGGAACTCCTAGCAGGGGTGTTAAAAAAAACAGGGTACTTGAAAGATTATATGTAATCTCTTTTAATCGTTCTCTCCTCTTCATGTTTTTTTGCAATAGGATAAAACTTATGTTAGTACATATTTTTATCTTTTATTGTATTATCTTTTTTTCTTGTGTTTTAAAAGGGAAGGAGGTGTATGGTAACCAGGTTGCAATCTATAACACAGCAACCTATGTCAGTCTGAGCACAGAGCTCTGCTATGTCACCTGGAGCGGAGCACTCAGGTTAGAGAATGTTAACTTTTGAGATTGAGCCAGTTACAGGAGGTAGCCTTAGACTAGGGACGGATGGGAATAAAGAAATATAATTTGTCAACTACACTGCTCCTCTGTGTCCTTCATTGAGCTGTAAACCACAATTTCCACACATACTCATATAGATTCTTCACATTCATTTTCTGCTTAATTTGAATTAGTACTCGTGTCTTGAATTTGGCTCTTCTAAGCTTAATGGAAGAGTAAGAGAGTGACCAAAGAAATAGAGAGCTATCTCCTAACTTCTCCTTATATTACAACACCACAAGAGAGTATAAATGTTTGCCTCCAATCAATAAGCCACTAGCAATATGAAGAAAAGTGCAACAAACCCTCTTCCATCTATAGACACAACAGAAGGATCTATATGCTGCTTCCTACAAAATCTCCCATGTCTATTTATTTTAAATTAGGAGCTTATTGCACAATCCAGCAATCCATCATCTGATCCAAGGTCACTCTAGGAGAACTAAGCCGAGAGCTAGCAAACCTTGGGTTGTAATCACATGACTCCCCTATTGACTTATGTAGACAGCATAAAAAGGTATACCCAGTATGACCTTAAGACATGTAAATATAATTCATAGACACAATGCACAAATGTGAAGGGAAATGCCCCACCAAGGTTTGCACAAGTTAAATGCAACCTTTGGAGATGTTACCGGGAATAGGAGTACAGGTGCATGCAACAGCATTGATCTGGCGGGTCATGGTGAGGGAGGAGTCTAGAATGATGCCAAGGTTTTGGGAGTGGTCTGATTGAGTGGATGGGTTTCACAGGGGGGGGGGGCACCAGGTGTTGTCCCAGGCGGTGGAGGAGGGTCCAAGGATGAGGACCTCTGTCTACTCCAAGTTGAGCTTAAGGTAGCTGTTGTTCATCCAGGCTGTGACATCTTTCATTCCTTCCTTGAAGCTGAGTCTGTATGGTGTACGGTGTATGTATGTGCATTGGCTTGAAAAAAATAACTATATGAAAATCCTTCAAAATAATCTGTTTCTTGCTTTTATTTATCTCTCATTTAGACACCATTTCCAACATTATCAAATCCGATTCTACTTTAATTTCTAATTCTAATTTCTAATTTAAAACATTTATAAAGCGCAGCGTGCACCGTACGGTTTCTTGGCGCTGGTAGGAGGTTCGGCAACTGAGGACAAAAACATGGAGCCTGTGAAAGAGAGACGGGGAGAGTTACACGGAGAAGGCCTGATTGAAAAGGAACGTTTTTAGATCCTTGCGGAAAGAATGATAGTGAGTGGCAGAACGGAGATGGTCAGGGAGGGAGTTCCAAAACGTGGGAGCCAGGGTAGAGAAGTTGGTCCCACCCCACTTTTTGCGTTTGTAACGTGGGATCTGAAGGAGAGACTTGGAAGAAGAACGAAGCTCTCTGGTGGGAACGTATTCTTTTATTAATGACAAAATGAAGGCGGGGGCAGTGCCTTGGCGGGCCTGGAAGACCATGCAGCCGGTCTTAAAAAGGGAACGTTCCTTTACAGGAAGCCAGTGAAGCTCCCTGAGAAGGGGTGTGGAGTGGTGATAGCGTGGGAGACCATAGACCAACCGGGCCGCCTGGTTCTGGATCATCTGGAGTCTCCGCAGGCTGTATGCTGGGATGCCATGGTAAAGGGCGTTGGCATAGTCCAGCCGCGATATCACCAGGGCGGCCATGATCAACTTAAGTGCCTGTGGGGAGAAAAAACAGGAAACAGTGCGGATGGTTCGAAGAGTGAGGAAACAGGAGGAGACCACAGAACTGATTTGTGAATGGAGGGTGAGCTGGTTGTTCATTTTGACACCCAGTGTTTTGACCGTGGTTGAGGGGGAGGGTGCGGGACCAAGAGAGGAGGGCCAGAAAAGGGAGTTCCAGGGGCTGGAAGAACCACCGGTGAGAACCAACTCGGTTTTGTCCGGGTTCAGCTTAAGATGGTTGTGGTTCATCCAGTCCCTGATGAATGTCATGGTTGACTGGAAATTAGAGACAGAGAGGGGGGAGGAAGATAGGTCAAAGATGAGCTGGAGGTCATCCGCATAGTTGTACACGGTGGCCTCCAGCTGCTGGAGTGCGAAAATAAGAGGAAAGATATAAAGGTTGAAAAGTAAAGGAGAGAGAGAGGATCCCTGGGGGACACCACAAGTGACAGGAAGTGAGGTGGTAGTAAAGTCTCCTAACCGGACCGCCTGGGTGCGGTCCCTCAGAAAGGAGGAGAGCCAGACCAGAGCTGATCCCCCGATTCCAGCCACCTTGACACGGGAAAGTAGGATGGTATGGTCCACTGTGTCAAAGGCGGCGGAGAACTCCCTACATACATACGCTTTGTGTGTCTCGTTCAGTTTCTTACATTGGGTGTTGTAGCACCACTGGGCCCCTATTCTTTTGTCTTAATTTATCTCCTGGCACTACACCTGATATTCATTTACTTGTTCTGCCGATGGATCTTGAATCAAGCAGAGAGGGGTCAGATATAGGGGCTCCAATCCAGTTATGCAAAGAGGACCAGGAATTGTGTAACTGACCTACAAACTCGTAATCAGATTCATATATATGACTCTCAAGACAACACTATACAAGTGAAGGATTATCACAACTAGACCAAATCTCAGGAAGAAATTCAGCCGAACTAGAAACATGCAGACCAATAATTCCGTTAGAGCTATGCAAAATGATAACTTCCATTTCCTTTTATTATTTCTTTGGTCCTGTCATCTTTTGTTCTAACTCACCTACTCCATCCTTTATTCTTCCTTTCTTTTTCTGCCTTTTCATTCCATCTTTCTTTCCTTACCCCATTCTTCTTCTGTGCCTACATCCCATCCGGTCTCCTTTTTTTCTTAACATCTTTTTTGCTTTTTGAATTCTACTCTGCTCCCTTCCCTCACACACTCTTCACCCGTTTTCCTCTCACTTTTTTACCTTACCATTTTAATTATTTTGCTTTCTCTCTGACACCATTTTTGGCTTCCTTGGCTCCTACCCCACACCTGTGTCATGGTAATTTATTATTACAGCATTTATTGTTTTTTGCTTCTGTCCTGCAAGGACCTGCTGCGAGCCTTGGATCAAGTTAGGGAGGGCCATAAACCAATGCAATATAGGCGAAGGGGCACCCCTGCTTAAGCTGATGTAGTGGGTACTTCACTGCTCTAGTTACAAATTGCACAGAGAAAATTTGCACAATGGTTAACAAGAACTTTTCCTTGTTGGGGCATATCCAGTGGGGAAATGGGAAGGGCGTACAGATGCATCAGGAAACTTTCCTGTCATGAGGAGTTTTCAAAGACTCTGCTCCTCACTCCTATCCATTGTACACAGTTGTTAGAGTTCATGCTGTTGAAAGAACAGTACTTGAGCTAGATAAGGAGTGTACAACCTGTAATTTTGTGAACTTCTTTACTTTAACAAGTTGGTGTTTTCCAGCTTCTTGTTCATTGTCCATCAGACGTCATATGCAGGTTTTGATGTTGTTCTGCAGGACACAATCAGACTCTCTTCACAACTCTTAGCATTGCAAATCAAAGTTATGGCTTTTGCTAGCCAATGCCTAATAAACTATCTGCGTATTCAGTCTTGGTGCATATGTGATCTGTTTATATTTTGGATGGACAATAGGCAGGGCCACTGGAAATGGAATCACGCAGCAGGGTTGACTAAATTATGCGGCAAGAAAAGGGAAATTATGTAGCATAGTGCAGCACATGTTTTATACTATTGCTTCATTATATGTAATTTCTATACTAAGGTTTTTTACATCCACCTATGCCACCTAAACACGCTCTGGAATCCCCAGCAAGGTTATCACTCTATGGAAACAAATGTGTATGTCTCCCAATTAAAACTCACATGATTAGCATAGTACATAGTGTTGAGGCTCCCACTCACGTAACATCAAGGAGATTCAATTTGCAGGAAAGGGAGAGCCCGGGGCTTAAATAATCAGCCAAGACCATTATTGAAAAATATATATAATTAGGGATATTTGAGTTTTGAGTTTATAGATTTATTTAAGTGTCAGCTTAATCTTTTACAGAAAGCAAACCGTTAGTTCGAATCAGAAGCTCTTTCATTATTACATGCAATAATACAATGTGCCAGTAAGTCACAGCACTTATGGAATAAAGTCGAATTATTAATAACAAGCACTAATATAAAAGGACCCCTCAGTAGCTATCCCTCCCCGTTCAAGACAAGAATGAATGCTCCAACTGCTCCCCAATTAGCACATCATTTATAATGTTACAAAGGCAGCGCACAATTCCATAGAGTGATAACCTTGCTGGGGATTCCAGAGCGTGTTTAGGTGGCATAGGTGGATGTAAAAAACCTTAGTGTAGAGTTTACCAAAGATTTACAAATTGCAGAAAATACAGCTACATGTTCTGATCCACCTTAATAATGCAAATTGGAAAAACAAGGTACAATAATGGGCAATATCTTCCACAGCCAAGGACAACAGGTGGGAGCAAGGTATTGCATTGTAATTACCTTTATATAGCGCTTACTATCCCTGACGAGGCATCAAAGCGCTTTATCTGCAAGTAGCATGCTACTCCGGAAGCAATGAAGGATTAGTGGTGAGTTACATAGTCAGACGTTAAAACCAGAGAACAATAATCAACCCAACTTCTGTGACATGAACACTCTTGAAGAAATGTGATAGGATAATTCATTTTGGAATTCTTAGTGTTTATTCCATCCTAAACAAAAGGCAGGGTTTATATTGAATGGGTATATTTCTCATACTTCATGCGGTACAATACGCTGCGGCCCGTCTGGTCTGCGGCATTCCGCTCAGACAACACATCTCCCCCTATTTACGACAACTACTCTGGCAACCTATCGCTAAATGAATTGAATTTAAGGCTCTGACACTAGCCTTTAGGGCAGGCAAAGGTCTAGGGCCGGCCTATCTCAGGAGGAGACTTTATCCATACTCTCAGTCCAGATCCCTACGGTCTAACACTCAATGCTTGCTTGCTACCCCCAGGTTCCAAAAAGCCAGATCAGGAGGTAAATCATTTGAGGTGGGTGCCACTCAATGTTGGAATAAACTACCCCTTCACCTGCGCTTGATTCAGTCAGAACCGGAGTTTCGCAAGTCTCTCAAAACCTGGCTATTTAGCCGCCACTGCTTCTGCCACTGCCTCGCTCTCTGTCTGCTATAGCGCCGGGACACCCCTTTGGGGTAGCTGTGCGCTCAATGAATGCCTTATTATTATTATTATTATTATTATTATTATTATTATTATTATTATTATTATTATCTGAACAGCTGCAAGATAAAGAGCAAAGTAAGAAATTCGGAATGAAGCTAAAGCACCTTCAACCTCTGCAGAAGCTGTTCAAGCTTCTCCGCAGGATGTACCAATAGATATGGCTCAGCAAACTCTGGAAACAAAAGTTGTGCCCTTTCAAATGAGACAGCCCACAGTTCCCATGAAATAAGATGTTAAGCATGAACTACGCTATTTAACATAGCATCCTGGAACTCTTGTTAACTAGTCCCCCGCGTCCAGCATTCACTAGACTGCTCACGCAAAACGTGAACTCGTATATGTTGCTGGCACATCTAATGCATATCTGGAAAGCTCCTGGGATCTGAATAACATTTTATCATGAAGAAGATATCCTCATGGCAAGTTTTTGACATTTACAACATATTTCATAGAGAAAATAACTCTTTTTGACACTAACAAGCATGTTATTCCACTGACCTAACATCTTTAAAGTACACTAAAGAACCAATGCATAGCAAATAAATAAATCAATTTCTCCTAACTTAGTTTCCCGTGACATTTATTTCCTGTGTATCACTCTGAATGCAGAAAACTAAAAGTGAAGTTAATGAAATAATTGTGTTGCGCATCGGTTACATTTTTGCTATGGAGCTGAGCAGCCTGAGCTTCAGAGACACTTGCAATGACTTGATTCTATCTCAATCTGCTCTCATTAGGAGATCAACAGCAGGGCTACAATTTAAAATACAGTGATATCTGTTTTACAGCGCTTCAAAGCTGCAACCCTATTGGCGTAAGAGTTGTGCAAAGCAATGATGTTTACAGGGCCGGACTGGGAACCACAACCGGCCCTGGCAAAGTGCTCCGCCAGCCCCTTTTCTCCACCCTCAGGGTGAGGGGATGGAGGTGCCGCCGAGCTCTTTGCCAGGGTGGATTTCAGCCGATTTTGGCACAGAGCCGATTTTGCAGCGATGCTGCAAAAACGGCCCAGTGACAAAAACGGCCCCCAGGGCCCAAAACTGGCCCCCACCCGTGCGGCGCACCGGGGGATTGCCAGGTGCCCGCTATGGCCAGTCCGGCCCTGGATGTTAATGGTCCTCCAGAGCCAAAACAACCATAGTGCAGAGAAAGTTTTGTGTTCCATAGTAAGTAATCAGTGTCCCTTTACTATACATTTCAATTGACAAACACACTGACTAAATGTCTATTTACAAATTAAATCAATCTGTCTGTCAGATAATCATACACACTGCTTGAAAACAAAGCTAGTCCTGGTAAAAACAATTTGAACACGTCCAGAGGGCATAACCTGCCACATGTAGAACTGGACTAGGTCATTTAGTCACAGCACCTTTCACTGAAATTCAATTTCACTGAAGTTTTTAGGTCGAGCCTATGCAATGCATGCGCTGCTCTGCGAGGCATGCTATATTCAAGTAGAGATTTGAATCTCCGCCCATGTTTTTCATTGGCTTGTGCCATTGTCCACTTTAAACGGTGCTGTTCATTGGTCAATAGTCTTAGTAGTCCCTCCTTAGTACCGCCTTGTTTCATTTTGTAACCTCCAATGGCAACACCACCTGTTACGTGAGCAAAATGTTCTCAAATAGCGTTGTCCTGCATGCTATTACAGGCAGGACACGCTCTCTCCTGACGCCTTTTTAACATTTTTATAGCAAGGCTGCCGAACACATTTGCAATAGGTCTCGCATTTGCGAGAGTTTAAACAATTGGATTTTAAATGACAATGCCTTTTATTTATCTGTTTAAAAACACCACTTGCTTGCGGACCGTATCCCGTTGCTGCGAACATGCATGCAGAGTCCAGTGTCAACGCTTCGAGGAGGGGCGACAGAAGAGGATCAACGTTGTGCCGTGCATCGCCGCTGCACCGAAGATAGTCGCCGTGCCGATGATCGGCGCATCGTGCCTGTGCGAGACGCTTCCTACCGGAGAACCTGCAAACCGGAATCCATACAAGGTATCGCATCGCTCCCCATACAGATCGGACTCAACGCAACCCGCCCGCTGCGTGCAGCGGGGTTGTCGCATCACCACCCCAGGGTCTCAGGAGTGACAAATCGCTTATTTTCTGACGCTGCAGCTGCCGCTATGAACTTTCGTGGCATCTATAGGTACTGTGGGCTAAAAGTGACGCAACTGTGGATTATTTTGGTGCAAACATTTGAACTCTTTTTAAAGACTTATTTTGGAACAGTGTATGTTGGATTTTTGTCATTTTGGTCTTGTGTAGTTTAGATAGAGATACTTTATTTTTCTTAACTGGTGTGGAGCCCATTTGTGGTGTTTTCACTGTGTTACTGTGAGTGTTGGTACAAATAATTTACACATTGCCTTTGATAAGCCAGCCTGCTCGCGCCAAGCTACCAAGGGGGTGAGCAGGGGTTATCCAAGAGTGTATCCCCCTTACCCTGACTAGAAGCAAGGGTCCCTATTTGGACATTGGTACCTACCTCTGCCAACTAGAGACCCCCAGATCTAACACTAAGTCAATTTGGAACTTTTTGAAAGCTGGCTTTTCATTCCAACAGAGCAGATATTTAATCATAAAAGCGTAGTGTCAGAGCCTGGAAAAAGTCTAATTTCTACCCACATAGACTAAAACATGCAACATGCAGTTTCTTTTGAATTGTTTTCAGCAAAAATAATGTTGTGCACTCCATGGCGCACATTCAGGGAAGTAGCTTACCTTGGTGCAGAAGGGGCAGTGACGCGTGGTCCAGAAATGAGAGACCCATTGGACCCAAATGTAGCACTGTATGGTATTACACACCCATTAACAGTTACTGCCAAACAGGAGACACCTGGCATGACAGAGAACTTTGTGGGATGATCTTCACAGACGTTTTCAAAAGCTGAATTAGAAACAGAATAACTACAGACGGGCACTCACTGTATACAAGTGTTAGATTATCGGAAATGCATGCATTTAGGTAAAGAATTCCAGTGGGGATCATCGGAATGAATACAGAAGAGCAACAAAAGGAGTTGCACCTTAATATAGTCAGAACTGCCACTTGACCAAACTATGATCTCTTTCTCTCTAGCAGAAACATTAATCACAAGAATTATCTTGACATTTTTAATGCTGCCTGAAAACTGATGCACAGGAACTCTGCTGCAGGTGTTTTTAAATTGTAAATTATTGCTAAACACAATGCCCCTTCCCTAAGGTCAGCGCTACCCTCCCCAGGTCAGCGCACAGTGCGGCCACACCAGTCGCACTGCCCAGATAATGTGTTAGTGTGTCCAGCGGTTGTTAGCCAACAATAAAAATGTAAAGGTAACTTTGGTGATTAATGTTCCTGCTGGAGAGAGATTGGTGTTTATGTAGTGGCTGTTTCAGCTCATGTTAAAGTAACCCAGATGATGAATATGCCTTCAGCAAAGAACATGTCCTTGTGTGTCCAGAGGTTTTCAGGCAACAACAAAAATGCAAAGGTAACTTGGCAATTAATGTTCCTGCTGGAAAGAGTTTGGAGTTTTATCTTATGGCTGTGTCCACTCATGCTAAAGTAGCGCAGAGGATTAACATGCCTGGTGCAAAGAACCTGTACTTATGTATGCAGAGGTTTTCAGACAACAATAATATAATAAAGGTAACTGGCGATTAATGTTCCTACTGGAGACAGATCTGAGTTTTATATATTGCCTGTTTCCACTTATGCCAAAGTAGCGCAAAGGATTAACATGCCTGATGCAAAGAAATGTCCTTGTGTATCCAGAGGTTTTCAGGCAACAATATGTGAAGGTAACTTTAGCGAATAAGGTTCTTGCTGGAGAGAGAGGGGAGTTTTATCTAGTGGCTGTTTCCATTCATGCTAAAGTAGCACAGAGGATTAAGATGCCTCCTGCAAAGAACATGCCATTTCCATCTGCTACCGCCTCAAGGGGTTTTCCTGTACCCATTCCACTGCATCAGATCAGTTGTGCTTAAGTTAGTTTGTAGGCAAGTCATATGTGCAATCCCTCAGACTAGCAGTGCTGCTCATTAAACTCGCATTTGCAAGGTGACTTGCAGTTTGTGTTATGGATCCTATTAGTTTGCTGTATCGTAGCCTTCCATGTGGTGATCGGGGCATAGGTGTGTTTGGCGCTGTGTTACACACTTAGCCTACTCACATCTACAGTCGTAGACCAACGCCCTCTGCGTTTACAAAGGCCCACCTACAATCTCAGGACTGGGAACAACGCTTCCTGCTGCTGTGGGAGGAGCTGAAGGTTCAAGCTCACGGTTGACACGAAGCGCCTGTAGTTGATAGAACGATTGAACGTGGGCTGGGAAAAGAGAGTTCATTGGTGCGTCCAATAGTCTCAGAGAGCTGCCATGTTCAGAGCTCCGAGCAACATTGGAGAAATGGCGGAAAGTGGAGTGGGCTGAGAATCAAGAGCATGTGTCAGACTTGTTGTAATTGTTCCTATACGAGCTCATGCGTCAATTTCAATAGTATTTGTTTTAAATAATAAAGCTTTTGTCTCTTTCTCCTGTAGTATTCAGCGGTGAAATCAAACTATACAGTCTTTAGTCATCAGTATTTTGTTATGTCGTGGGGGTAGCGGTAGAATAGGCGGGAATAGATGCCTGCACATACCTCCCTTTATGCATGGATGACCTTCAGGATGTTAAGAATTGGATTGGATTCAAATTTAGATTTCTTGGCCGCAGCACTTCTAGGAAATATGGCCCGAATGACACAATATTACAGCACACATCATGTGACCTCGCTGCAAATGTTTCCCACCAGCTCGGGGGCTGTTTTCTGGGCAGTCCTGTTTATTTCATAATGCCTCAAATACATTTCTCTATTGCTGACCCTCGGGCTGTGTGTTGTGCTGTAAAATGCTGCAGCTTGCGGAACAGAGCGCACCCTTGTCCTGTGTTTTGCCCTCTATTCTTGTCACTGTGGAATGCTGGTACTTCATTTGCAGGAAGGAGAGAGGAGTTAGAGGTGTTAAAAAAATCGCTAAAGCCTGATTTATGACTGCTTATTTTTCTGAAGAGAGGGACTCATTTTGAGATTAACCTCCGTGGAGATTGAGGACAACGATCTAACTCAATGTATCCTGTTGAAATGTACTGCTGGAAAAGCAACTTCAAGAAACAGATGGAAAAACAGACCTCGGTCTTTGAATGCACAGCAAATGTGGCAAGATAACAGCTAGATTTACAGCCCTGTTTACAGCAAAGCTTAGGGGAAAATCATTAAAGAAAATAGTGCTCAACGCCTAGATAAAGCAGACCATGTAACAACACAAGTAAAAAGTCCAGTCCTCATGGGTGGTTACAAATGCAGACATGGTGTTTCTAAGGAGGGACTAACAAGCCTATTAACAAATCAGAAGCAACCATTTAGAAAGGATAGTAGCAGGAGCCAATTGAAAAGATGGACGGAGAGAAGGCAGAGCTTCAAGTCCATACCTGAATACTGCATCCCTCGCAGAATAGCGCGTGCCCAGGTTCGACCTAAAAAGTGCCTGCAATTTAAGGCCACTGGCCACCGGAGGCAGTACTTAGTCCTGAATCCATGGCAATGCAAATACTCGAAGCCCAGGAGGAAAACAGAGGCAAGGTGGCGGCACCGAACAATAGGAAGCAAATGAAACCATGTGGGAGCCAGCCAATGGTAACTAAAGTGACGTGAGACCTAGTCAATGGTTAAGTAAACTGACGTGGGAGTCAGCCATTGGTAAGTAAAGGTAACTAATGGGTGGGCTCTAAGTCCCTTTCAAGATGTATTTTTTTTAATACAAGCACAGCGCAAGCTAAACCTAAAAATGAATGCTTTCACCTGTGCACTCAATCCAAAAGTTTGCATACACTATACTACTCATCATCAATGTACTCTGTCACTCATCTACACATACACCAATTGACTCGTTCTTTTATTCACTCACACTGTCATCCATAATACATGAAGAGAAGAGGCACTTAAGTTATAAGTCTGATCTGGTGGCTATCCCAACTGCATTTTTGCATGATTTTGTTCGCATGTGTTAGCACATTATAACTAGAGCAGTTGGTTTGCCAATGCCTGTTTTCTTTTTGAGATGTACGTGCCTGAAACTTGGCAGTGCCAGGTTAGACCTTTCCTGATCTTCTAAATTGACAAGTCTGTAGTTTAATAAACTTTGAGTGGGTTTTAAGAAGATACTAATGCCATCATGCAATGGCAGCATTTAATATCTTCCCCCCACAATCAGAAAGACCAATGAAAAACTTGGACTAGAAAGGATTTAGGGTGTGGAACCAGGAAGGCAGAGTGAGTGACACAAGACTGGTCAAGAACATTTTTACATGAAAAACATATGCTTCCTATTGTTTCTAATAAGAAGACATTCCATCATAACAGTTGTTTAAAACCACCAATTCCATATAAATCAATAAAATGCGGGGACATTAGCAGCAGACTAAAACCAACGTGAGCTTGTCAACAACCTAGCACTGATGGACCATCTTACGTGTTCCTAACTCAGTGACACAGCAGCTTAGTGCACCCAAAGTCAGTAGTCTACTAACTGATCTTAAGTTAATGTCATACCAACCTGGGGTAGGCAGCTGCTGTTTTGCTGACATCCTTTTTGATGGCCTTAGGGCTCTGCACACTTTACCACTGCTAACCAGTTCTAAAGTGCTTCTGCTCACTCCTTAAGACATGGTAAGATTGACTTATACCCCATAGGCACATTCAATTTAATTGTAAGCCCCTAGTAAAGTGGCTCAACCTGTGCCCAGGATCTGTACATTTAATGCTACTAGTGGGCCTGCAGTACTGATTGTGCCACACACTTATGTAGCATTTTAAACATGTCTCAGGTCTGCTACTGTAGCCTGTGTGCGTAGTTTTAAACTGCCTTTTAGACCTGGTAAAATAAATCTTTTGCCAGGCCCAAACCTTCCTTTTTAATACATATAATCACCACTAGGGTAGGTACTGGGCAGTGAAAAGTGGGCAAGTACTTTTAAGTGTTACACTTTTTGGTAGTAAAAAAATTACATTATTTTTCACTACTGCAAGGCCCGTGTTTCCCATAGAGTAACCTTTGAGTTACTTTATTACATTTAATAAGTGATCATTCCCAAATGGGAGCAGATAACCAGTTCATGTCTGGTGTCCTTTGAATTGTAATGAAAATATCCTCTCTCATGGTGAAGTTGGATTTTAAATCAAACATTTGTAAATGCCACTTTTAAAAAGTCGTAAAGTTCCTGCCTTAGTTATTTAGTGTCTGAAGACTGCCCGTGGGGCACATCACTGGGGCTAGCTGACAGTTGGGCTTAGTGTATTCCTCCTAGACAGCTACACAAAATAAAGAGCTTAAGTGTCCCAGGATGGGCCATCTGCATACACTTGAATAAGCTGCGTCCTGCCTCTACAAAAAGAGCCAGGACAGGGAAGGCAGGATGCCTGTGGACTTCAAAGGGAAACCTCTAGAAGCTTCTCCCACTTCAAAGGAAAGTTGAGGAATAAATATTTGACCTCAGGTACTAAATCTTCAGTACACTTCTGCACCTGTGGTTACTCTGACAAGAATAAAGACTGCTGTGCGTCTCAATCAGTAGATTGGTAGAGCGCTATTTGTCACCCGTGAGAGTTTCCATGCACTTGCAGGGTCCACTTGATTAGCCCAATAGCCAGATCTTCAGGGACTTTCGGAACACTAGAAGTGATATACAGGTCCGTAGATGAAAGGGTAGCTGGTTCCATGTCTTCACTGCTAGGCAGGAGAAAGGGTGAGGGTTAGAGAAGGGGATATAGAGTGGAGGAGTTTAGTGGGGTAGCAGAAGTTCAGGCGGTGGCTCAAGTAGACAGGTCTGAAGTTGTGTATGTTCCTGTATGCATGGGTCAGGAGCTTGAACTGTTAGCTTTTCTGCACAGTGTACAAGTGGAGTTCCCTGAGGTAAGGGTGATGTGGGTTCATCTAGCGAGATCTAGGACCAGTGTGGCAGCATTGTTCTGTATGGTCTATTGTTGTCAGAAAAGGTGAGCTGCTTTGTAAGATGTTCAAAGGACTACCCCGGCTAAAATACTCAACTCGTGCTTCTACAATACACTACCCCAATGTACCTAACCTAGGTCTAGTACGAGGGAAGAAATAAGTGTGGTCTTTAGCATAGGTTTAGTTTTTGCCAAGATCTGCCAAAGGTTTCTAATCAACTTCATACCTTAGAATGAAGGAGGTTGATATCTCTGTCTGGGACTCGATTTCCCAACACCCCGCAAGGAGAGTCAGAAACACTGGATCTGGATTACTCGGTAGAGGAGGGACAGCTTCTGATCAGTGCGTCAGCTTGAGAGTCGGCTTCCTTCGGCACTTGCTGTAGCGCACTGCGTCGGGCAAGTAGGTAGTCGAACTGCACCAAACCACACTGTGCTTTGCTATAGCAAGTGAAGGTATATTTATACCTTGAAGGTGTTTAGGAATGCCAGCTTTGACATATGGATGAACCCTTAAGGAATAGTTGTTCATGCATAACAATGAGTTTCTTGGAGAAATCAATATCCAGGCTAGGGGAAGTCCCTTCTGCTTAAGAGTCTGGTTTTCCAAGAAATCGTAGCGACGTTGATGACCGGATGGAAGTAGCCATGCCCGTATTTGGGTAGCATGGGCTATGCCTAAATAAGGGCTTGATTTCTATGCCTATAAGGGTAACACGAATTGTACCTCTATAAGGGCATGAATTGGGAAAATTCATTCGGAATCTAAAACCATGCAACAATGGGTTATGAAATTTCTGTAGATGTTGGAGCTCCCGTTGTGGAAGAAGTTTTCAATGTGGTCACAGAGTTCCTGACATCAGGTAATGTTTCTTGTTGCAGGTAAGGGGCTGGAGAATTCGTTGACAATTTTGAAAAGTGCTTGACTATCATTTGAATCTATGCGGGTGGCTAGGCCTTTTTCTTTGATTCTCTCAACTGTTCTTAGTAGAGGTTGATTTAAAGGTGGTCTTGTTGGTCATGTTCTTGCTGGTGCGCCATCTCCTTTCTTGTTGTTATCAATGTTGTTTAGTGGTTCTGAGGTCTTTGGTGTACCAGCTAGCCTGCCTTGTGGACTTACTGTGGGTGTTGTTTCCGATGAGAGTGACGCTGTTGATGCAGTTGGTAATCCCATTGTTGAAGTTTCTGGCATTCCGGTCTAGATTGTTGGAGGAGATGGTGTGGGTTGTTTAGAGGGCATTGGTTGATGTGTCCTTTGAGACTTTGCCTCAGGTGTGGTGGGGACATAGGGCCTTCTGGGGCAGAGGTCAGTTAGCTGGTGATGTTGAAGTGGACAATGGAGTTGTCAGTCCATGTGAGATCCATGGTGTGACTGTACCTGATGCCATCACTGGAGGTGAAGATGGGGTCTAGGCTGTGGTGTGGGGGTCATGGACGAGTTGGGTGAGTCCGAAGTTGTTCATGCTGTCGAGGAAGTTGGTTGTTTTGATGTCATTGTGGTTGTCGAGATGGAAGTTGAGGACCCTGAGGAAAATCACGCACCTGCGCGCCGTGGAGAGGTACCAGACTTGAGAACACTTGTGGCAGCCTACACAGCAACCCCAGACGTACGCCTATTCCCTGCTGACGAAGGGTAACGACCCATAAACACGTGTCCAGGGATGGCCGGGGTGAACCCGCTGGTGGGTGGAGCAGTGTGCGACCCCATGGATTACTCCCCCTGAGGAAAATGTAGTAGTTGGAGTCTATGGCCAGGGGTGCGATGAAGTCGGTGATGAAGTTGCAGAATGCTGGAAGTGGTCCTGAAGGAAGGTAGCAATGGTGCCCCTGATGGTGGTATTGCTGTCTGTTTGGATTCAGAAGTTGAGGTGTTCCATGGCTGGGGTGATTTCGTAATTTGAAGTTCTGCATTTTGGATGGATTCCTTGTGTATAATGTTGATCCCTCCGCCAGGCTTGCTGATGCAGTAGCGGTGGGTGATCTTGTATCCTTAAGGTATTGCAACGGTGATGTTGGGTGCAGAAATGGAGTTGAGCCAGGCTGCTGAAAGGACTGTCACTCTGCTGGACTGCTGCTCTGAAGAACTGCTGCCTTACTGTGCTGACAAGCTGTCTGCTGCCCTCGAGCCTGGATGAGAAGGACTGGACCTGCATCTTTTGAACCCAAGTGACTCCAAGGGCGTGTTGGCTGGCCTCCTGACTTGTGCTTCAGGACAGAAGGCTCCAACAACCTTGAACCCAGCACCTTGACTATACAACCTGTGAGTCCTACCCTGCAAAGTGGTGCCACCCCAGCCCTGAACCCTTGGAAGTGGGAGTGAAGGTGCTTTTCCGGCTCATCTGTGCATCCAGCAGAAAGAATGCATCTCCTTTACTGCACAGCGCAAACTCGAGCAGAACCGATGCATCCCCCCTGCCGCAAGGATTCTCTCAGTGCAAGGACTCTGTACTGACCTTGCAGCCTGCATCGGTACTGCCCCTGTGGGAAGCTTTACTGACACAGGCCCTCACCTCGGAAATCTCTTTTTGTCTGCTGTGTCAATGACGAGGCAGGATCTCACATTGCAGCCTCACAACTCTTCGGAATTGATGTATCACCTTGACTGCACCATGCATCCTCGACGCAGTAATTGACATCAGAAGTCCTCAGTGACGGGATCCTCAACAAGGATGCAGGACGTCACATCAAAGCTCCTGAGAACCGATGCATTCACCTTGGCAGCACAAAGCATCCTTGGCGTGGGGACCCACAACACTCTTCAGCCAGGATTTCAGGTACTCTTGTTCAGTGGGTCTAACTGGGTCAATGTAACTGTCCCCTCCCCCACCATTGGGGTTGGCCTGAACTTGAAACTTAGTCTCGGTCCTGCGTGTCCGGATATCTACAGTTAGAGCTTTGAGTTGTTTTATTGCAATATTTTACTGAAATGTTTAAACCTGCTTATCTCCAATTCTACTGATTGGATTTTTGTCTATTGGTTTATTTCTTAACTTTTAGTCTACTTTTCTAAATTGGTGTGGGATTTTTCTTCTGTTGTTTTTTCACTTTATTACTGTTTGAAGTGCTGCATAAATACTTTACACATTACCTATAATATAGGTCTGACTGCTCTGTTACAAGCTACAAGAGGGTTGAGCACATGTTAATTTGGGGTGTGCATGTGCCTCACCCTCACAAAGATTGTGGTTGCTGCTTGAGAAGGGTTTTGACAGACTGAACCAGTAACCCAATTTCTCACACTAGTGATCTGTGGTGAGAATAAGGACTTGTGTTTGTGCAGTGCCATACAGTACATTTGTATCACACAAAAAATCTCAGATACATATTCTGAGATCAAATCGAGTTTCAAATTGTCCCCAATTGTTTTTTATCTTTTTCCAAATGTATCCTTACTCTACCTAACTGTTTGTGCCAGAGAGAGCGACCCTTGACCCCACCAGGTAGGTCGCTCCCCCTCCGCACAGCACCTCCTGTGTGTCCCTGCCCCAGCTGCCGCTGCTGAGGAAGTTCGAGGCCCTCCACCACCCACAGGCTACCACCTGCGCCTCATCCCTGTTGGCCAGTGGTAGGTCGTAGGTAGCTTTGTTCATCCTCCGTTTTATTGCTTTTATTGTATTGATGTATTTTCATTGGTAACTAGTCAAAATATCGAGTTTTTAATTTCGACTAGACATAATATCGAGTTAAAAATATAGAATAGACATAATATCGACTAGACATAATATAGACTACAAAAATATCGACTAGAAAAAATTTATATTGACTAGAATAGCAATAATATTGAATCAAAAATATAGAATGGACATAATAGCGACTAGACAGAATATAGACAACAAAAATATCGAATTTAAGGTAAGTTAATATTAATGTTTCATTTTTGTGTAATATAATTCTGTAGCAGGTTGTGGGTTTATAGGGGAATAGGGTGGGAAGTAATTTAATTATAATTGAATTAATATGTTATTTTATTGATTGGTATTTAGTTAGAATTAATTGTTAAATTATTATTAATTGGTAATGAATTAAAATATAATTGCTAATTATTTTTAATTGATTCATTTTTTATTTTTTGTAATTTATTTTCTGTCGCGGGTTGTGGGTTTATAGGGAAATAGGGTGGGACGTAATTTAATTATAATAAATTAAATATGTTATTTTAGTTATTGGTATTTATTTAGAATTATGTGTTAATTAATTGAAAATTTGCAAATAATTAAAATATAATTGGTAATTAATTTTGATTGATTTTTTGATAACTATGTTAATATTATTAATTTTTTTTATTTAGCGGGTTGTGGGTTTATAGGGGAAAAGGGTGGGAAGTAATTTTATTATAATTAATTAAATCTGTAATTTAACTTTTGGGTATTTATTTAGAATTATTTGTTAATTAATTATTAATTGGCAATTAATTAAAATATAATTGATAATTCATTTTTTGATTAATTGATAAATATGTTAATGTTATTAATTTTTTTATGTAGTGGGTTGTGGGTTTATCGGGGAATAGGGTGGGAATTAATTGTATTATTTATAATGAAATATGTAATTAAATTTTTGGGTATTTATTTAGAATTAATTGTTAATTAATTATTAATTGGCAGTTAATTAAAATATGATTGGTAATTACATTTATTTGATTAATTGATAAATATGTTAATTTTAGTAATTTATTTTCTGTAGCAGGTTGTGGATGTATAGGGGAATAGGGTGGGAAGTAATTGAATTATAATTTTTTAAATACGCTATTTTAATTATTGGTATTTATTTATAATTAATCGTAAATTAATAATTAATTTTGTAATTACTTGAAATATATTTTGAAATGTATTGTAATTGATTAATTGATAATTATGTTACTTTTATTAAAATGTAATGTAATGTAAAATAGCATTTGTACCGCGCTGCATTCACTCCAGGGAGCATCAAGGCGCCAGATACTGATTCAGTGATGAAGGAAGCAGGTAGGGAGTGGATGGAACTCACCCAACTGTTACACTAGTGCTCTAACGTGGGAGTCCTGAAGCTTGAAAATCCAGGTTTTCAGTCCCTTTCTGAAATCTTTTTCCTTATCTAGGGCACGGAGGTCGGGGGGGAGAGTGTTCCACGCTTTAGCTCCGAGTACTGGAAGGGATTTGCCACCTCTCGTGCTGAGCTTGAACCTAGGAACTGACAGGAGATTAGAGCTTGATGAACGGAGATTGCGAGAGGGATGGTATCTGGCGAATCTCTGCTGTAGGTATTTTGGTCCCAAAGCATGGGTGGCTCTAAAGGTGATAATCAGTATTTTAAAGAGGACTCTCTTATTAATTGGGAGCCAATGTAGAGTATTTAGTGCAGATGATGCAGAAGATTTCTTCGGCCATTTAAGGACTAACCTAGCTGCGGCATTCTGCACCATTTGAAGTTTATGTGTGGTGGTTTTTGTAGTGCCTGCATATAGACTATTACAATAGTCTATCCGCGATGTCACCAGAGCGACTGTTACCGTCTTCCTAGCCTCAAAAGGAAGGAGGTCGAAAAACTTCCTGAGTCCTTTAATAATGGCAAAGCAGTTACCTGCCACTTTCAAGGCTTGCTGCTTGAAAGAGAGATTGCTGTCAAATGTAATCCCTAGGTTTCGTGCCGATTGGGTAGTGTTCGGTGGGATTTCTGCCTTTTCTGGCCACCAGGTTTTGGGCGTGAAGTTGTTATTTGGGCCCATTGGCACGATTTCTGTCTTGCCTGTGTTGCATTTTAGATGATTGGCTTTCATCCAATCAAAGGTTGCCGTGAGGCAGCTTTTAAGTTTTTCTTCCCATTCCTGTGTGTCTTTGTCCAAAACCAATATCAATTTATAAGCTTTATTCGACATTTTGTCATAAAAGCATTCACCTAGCCCTATACAATAAATACTACTGATAAAAATACTTCTAAAAATACATATTAAACATTAGATGTCGAATAATACATAGTAAAAGGTCATAAAATTACAACACATTATTACAATTTAAAAAGACACATTTCATAGGTTAAAAAACATACTGCTTGTCGCAAGAAAAGACAATTTATGGATATACATAATTTCATTATAATACAGTAGCCAATAATGATCGGGTACGAATTAACCACGACCATGCCAGATATTTTGCTACACCAACCACATAAAATGTTGTACAGTCTGATTCAAGTATCCTGAGGGCTTCGGATTGGCTTCGGGTTCCCAACTTTAAGCACACCGGTTTTAACCACTTGCGTCTGGGGGCCAAATACAGAGGACAACAAAACAGAAAATGGGAGATGTGTTCAATTTCCTCATTACAATGGTGACAATGTTCATTCCATGTCTGGGACCAATGCTTCTTAAACGCATTTAAAGGTAATGTACCAATGCGAAATTGAAAATAAAGTTTTCTATCATACGGTTTTTCAATTAGGTCCCAAAAACGTTCGTATGATGGATACATTTTTAAGTTTAAAAAGCGAGATGTTAGCTTTGCACTTGTACTGTCACTAAACATTGCAAGATATATCATCTCCCAGTAAAGATCTTTTAGCTTATCCTTAGAGGGGAAGCAAGTTGGATCATTGTTGTCCCATAGGTGGTCCAATTTCAATTCTGTAAGTAAACCCCGCAGCTCCCTTAACCATGGGATGGTATGGAAACGATCGAATTTGATGACATCCATCAATGCTGCTGCATAGTGGCCTAACTCTGGGGTCACCATAATTCGCCTCCAGTACAGGAGGGGCCGAAGCCTTGCTATATCCACAACTGATTTTCTGCCCAGGTCAAGTTTTAACGGAATTATTGGGGTACTTTGGGGGACCATTGCGACCCCTCTTAGAAACCTATTTTCCGCTCGGCCCAGATCGCTCAAGTTTGAGAAACCCCATAATTCAGAACCATATAAACAAGCCCCCAGGACTTTCATAGAATAAATTTCCATGACACAGTTCAGAGGCTTTGTCAGAGAGGTACGGTGTTTTAGCGAGATGGCACCTGCTAACTGTTTAAATTTTAGAAGGGTTGTAGTTATGTGATGTTTCCAGCTCATGTTTTCTTGCAGAGTGATGCCTAGGTATGAAAATGAGTCAACTCTTTCTAGGGGTGTTCCTTTGTATTTTATTACACCCTTAAAAGAGGACTGCTGATTAAGGCACATGAATTTCGTTTTGGTAGTATTTAGTTCTAGGCCCTTTTCATCACAGTATACACCAAAGGCATCAACTACTTTTTGTAACCCACTAGGGGTGCGGGAAAGTAATAATGTATCGTCCGCAAACATGAGAACTGGTACACGAGAGCCGGCTATTACAGGGGCGTCACTAGCAATCTTCTCTAGATGTTCAACAATACCATTTATATAAATGGAAAAGAGAGTTGGCGCTAGGACACACCCTTGCCTCACCCCACGTTCAACTGGGAAGGAATCAGTTACCTCTCCTTGTTTGCCCCATCGTATCTTTGCGAAATTGTTTTCATGTAGGCGAACAAGGAGTGTGAGCAATTCCTGATTTATGCCTGCATCCGCCAAGGTCTGCCAAAGTTTTTCCCTGGGGACTAAGTCGAAAGCGGCTTTTAGATCTACAAAAACTGCATACAATGTCCCCTTCTTCAAGGAGACATTTCTCCAATATATTGTTAGAAAATGGAGGACTTGGTCGACGCTGCTAGTTAGGGGCCTAAACCCAGCTTGGTAAGGTGACAAGATGTTATTTGCGTCGATCCATTGCTGCAGTTTATTTTGGACTAGTCGACCCATTATCTTTTGGGCTGTGTCGATCAAACTAATGGGTCTGTAGTTTTTAGCCAGGGAACGGTCACCTTTTTTATATATGGGAATTATTTCGAAAAACTTCCTGAGTCCTTTAATAATGGCAAAGCAGTTACCTGCCACTTTCAAGGCTTGCTGCTTGAAAGAGAGATTGCTGTCAAATGTAATCCCTAGGTTTCGTGCCGATTGGGTAGTGTTCGGTGGGATTTCTGCCTTTTCTGGCCACCAGGTTTTGGGCGTGAAGTTGTTATTTGGGCCCATTGGCACGATTTCTGTCTTGCCTGTGTTGCATTTTAGATGATTGGCTTTCATCCAATCAAAGGTTGCCGTGAGGCAGCTTTTAAGTTTTTCTTCCCATTCCTGTGTGTCTTTGTCCAAAACCAATATCAATTGAGTATCGTCGGCATAGGCGACTACATCAATTCCAAATGACGATATTAGTTTAATTAGAGGGGCGGTGTAGACATTAAACAGCGTTGGGCTGAGGCTTGAGCCCTGTGGTACGCCCATCTTTATCAATTTTTCCTTGGAGCGAAATTCTCCGAGAGTAACTACTTGTCTCCTGTCACTCAGGAAGTTTTTGATCCATTCCAACACTGTGCCAGAAATGCCAGAGGTTTCAAGTCTGTTAATCAGAATGGCGTGTGACACAGTGTCGAAGGCCGCCGACAGGTCCAATAAAATCAGGACGGCCTTCTTACCCTGGTCCAGGGCCATGCGGATGGTATCTGAGGTGAGCAGGAGGGCAGTTTCCGTGGAGTGTTGAGCCCTGAAACCCGATTGATTAGGATGCCAGGCTTCATTTTCTTCCAGGAATTTGGTGATCTGTTTGTTTACACAGGCTTCAGTGATTTTACACAGCATAGGGAGAAGGGATATTGGTCTTAAGTTGGATAAGGTGGTAGGATCAGGGAGTGGCTTTTTTTGCAATGGTTTGACTGCCGCTAGCTTCCATTCAGCTGGGACTGTTGCTGTGGTCAAAGAGGAGTTCACAATGCTGTTAATCACAGGGTTAGCTACCTCCACCATCATATGTAGCAGTGCGGGAGGACATGGGTCGAACGGGGAACCTGACTTGGCCGCTAAGATAGCCTTATGGGTCTCGTCCAAGCTAATGGGCAGGAAAGTTTCCAGTCTGTCCCTTTCCACGTTTTCCTCATTTACCCTGACTTCAGCGGTGATGAAATCCTTGGTGAGTGCTAATACCTTGTTTTCAAAGTAGTCTGCGATGGTATTGCATAGTTGTTCTGAAGGCGGGATTTCTTGTTCTAATATTTTCGGTTTATTAAAACTATTGACAATTTTAAAAATAGTTTTTTGTTTGTTTCTGGCATTTTCTACTTCCGAGGTGTAAAAGTTGGTTTTGGCTTGTTTAATCAGAGCATGATATGCGCTTCTGGTGAATTTGTAGTTAATCCTGTCTTCAATGCAGTAGTTAGTTCTCCATCTGCGTTCGGCTCTACGAACCTCTCCTTGTTTTATTTTTAACATGGGGTTAAACCATGTGCTGATTGTTTTTTAGCCGTTGGTCTAGGTTTACGGTTGGTCGGGGCTGTTGTTGCTTTCAAGTCTGACATCCATTTCCTGAAGTTGTCATTATCATCTTCAGGCTGTCCTGACCATGAAGGTTCGTGTTCTTTTGCTATGTTAAGCAGTTCTGAATTTTTCATGGCATCTTTCCATTCTAATTGACTGCTGTGTACAGTTTTCCCTGCGAGTTTATTATTTCTTAGTATTTTAAATGGTAGTACAAATGGTATTAATGTATGATCTGTCCAGGTTAGGATTTTATGGGATTTGATTTGAATGTCTTGCAGGTTAGTTGATATGCAGTCAATCGTGTGCCCCGCCTCATGTGTGGGCTGTGTGACGCATGTAGTCAGGCCCAATACGTCCATGGTGTCCCTAAAGGTGATTGCTGAGGTATCCATAGGTGAGTCAAGATGGATATTGATATCTCCTAATACAGTGAAATTAGAGAAGCGCGTGGCCAGGGGGCTCAGTGCCTCTCCTATGCTTTCTAGAAAGCATTTGCAGGGACCTGGGGGGCGATAGATTAAAGCACCAGCAAAGGTAAAAGAGTCTGTGAGTTTAAGTAAAAAGCATATCCCTTCCGCGTCCTTAAGCTCTTGAAGTTTCGTTGTGGTGCAGTTGTAAGAGTCTCTATATATTATTGCTATTCCACCCCCCGAGTCTCCTCCCTGTCCATTCTTTGGATCTGATATCCCAGGGGGAGTGCTTGCACTATGTCTGGCGTAGACCATGATTTTAGCCACGTCTCTGTGACGAACAGGCAGTCAAGATTTTCTTCTACAATGGTATCATATATGTCGAGTGCGTGTTTAGATAGGGATCTAGCATTGATTAGTGCCCCTTTTAGAACAGCATTATTTGCAAAAGCAGCAATCTGCTTCGGGTAGAACACTATATGGCATTGAGCGCAATTTATTGTGCCCTTTAGTGTCGTCATGTCAAGTTTACAGCAGCAGGTCGTGGCAGATCTACCGATAGCCAATAGCTCCTGCCTGCTGTAGGTAATGAAGGGTCTAGTGCTGACAGCGTTTCCAGCCCTATGCCCGGTCTGTGCACGGACGGGCACAGACGGGCCTACCTTTGGCTTACCTTCGGCGCGCCTTAGGCGCGCCCGCTGCGCCCATCCGCTGCGCTCCTTGGGGGGTGGTCCCATTTTGTAGCTGCGAGGGCGGGATGTTCAGAGCACTAGTCTGCTCGTTTGCTGTTTCCCTCACCCAAGATGGCGGATCCTAAAACGCGGTCCCCAGGTAGTGAATAACTCTGCTACTGGGTCGGCGTTTACAGCTGGAGGGTAACGGGGGTCCCTTACTAGTTAGGAATCAAATGTCAGGTACACCACGAGTGAAAACTAATTAAAAATCGGCGCAATTACAATTTTTTAAAAACGATGTAATGTGGGAGAATATTCAAGCCAACAGTTCCACAAGTACATACAATTCACACAGTCCCGGCTTTCCGCCTCAGGACACCACAAAGCACTCAATCAGTCTGTGCTTGTGAATTCCTACTTCCTTTTGTAGCTGCGAGGGCGGGATGTTCCGAGCACTAGTCTGCTCGTTTGCTGTTTCCCTCACCCAAGATGGCGGATCCTAAAACGCGGTCCCCAGGTAGTGAATAACTCTGCTACTGGGTCGGCGTTTACAGCTGGAGGGTAACGGGGGTCCCTTACTAGTTAGGAATCAAATGTCAGGTACACCACGAGTGAAAACTAATTAAAAATCGGCGCAATTACAATTTTTTAAAAACGATGTAATGTGGGAGAATATTCAAGCCAACAGTTCCACAAGTACATACAATTCACACAGTCCCGGCTTTCCGCCTCAGGACACCACAAAGCACTCAATCAGTCTGTGCTTGTGAATTCCTACTTCCTTTTGTAGCTGCGAGGGCGGGATGTTCCGAGCACTAGTCTGCTCGTTTGCTGTTTCCCTCACCCAAGATGGCGGATCCTAAAACGCGGTCCCCAGGTAGTGAATAACTCTGCTACTGGGTCGGCGTTTACAGCTGGAGGGTAACGGGGGTCCCTTACTAGTTAGGAATCAAATGTCAGGTACACCACGAGTGAAAACTAATTAAAAATCGGCGCAATTACAATTTTTTAAAAACGATGTAATGTGGGAGAATATTCAAGCCAACAGTTCCACGAGTACATACCATTCACACAGTCCCGGCTTTCCGCCTCAGGACACCACAAAGCACTCAATCAGTCTGTGCTTGTGAATTCCTACTTCCTTTTGTAGCTGCGAGGGCGGGATGTTCCGAGCACTAGTCTGCTCGTTTGCTGTTTCCCTCACCCAAGATGGCGGATCCTAAAACGCGGTCCCCAGGTAGTGAATAACTCTGCTACTGGGTCGGCGTTTACAGCTGGAGGGTAACGGGGGTCCCTTACTAGTTAGGAATCAAATGTCAGGTACACCACGAGTGAAAACTAATTAAAAATCGGCGTAATTACAATTTTTTAAAAACGATGTAATGTGGGAGAATATTCAAGCCAACAGTTCCACAAGTACATACAATTCACACAGTCCCGGCTTTCCGCCTCAGGACACCACAAAGCACTCAATCAGTGTAGTGGGTTGTGTGTTTTTAGGGGAATAGCTTGTGAAGTAATTTAACTGAAAGTAATTACATTTTTGATTAAAAAATGTATTGAGTTAATTTTTAAAAATACTTTTAAATTGTTAATTATTTTATTGTTAATAGGTAAATAATTACTATTATGAATGTTTAAAGAATAAACAAAAAATAGTGCTTAGAAGTCAATAGCACTAAAAGGTTATTGAGGTAGCGCTAGGCCAAGGTAAATTCAAAGTTCAGGCCAACGGCGATGGAGGGCACGCTGGCTGCAGGACTCAAACAGGTCCCGCTGGCAAAGTACCCTGGATGGAGCAAAGCGTTGATGTTGAGACGGCGATGCGTTTGTTCTGATTCATGCAGTCGGTCCGATGCGTTGGACTCGAGCCTCGCAGTTTGGTCCCACGTTGTCATCGAACCCCTTAGGATGCAGGTGCTGTGTCAATGTCAAGCCTCGCAGTCAGGATCTCGGATCGGCGATGCGTCATCACCAAAGCTCGTAGTCGGGTCCCACGTCACCGAGCCATGCAGGGATGTTTTCGGCTCGACACGACGTCGGCGTCAAAAGGTACTGCATCGGTTCCGATCGGATTAAGGGTGACATTGTGCCAGTTTTGGAGCAAAACAGCTACAGAACCCACATCTGAGGCTCAGACTAGAGGGGCACCTCAGGCAAGGGAGGACTCACAGATGGCAGTGTCCAGTAGGTTTGCAGGAAGTCTTCAGTGACCCTGAGACTCGGCCGCGGCCGGCAGTGGGAGTACCTGCAGGGCGGTGACGTAGGTAGGGGGAGGAGCAGGGTGGGGGGTAGTAATGTATGGATTACAGAGCTTTCCAGGTAAGTAAACTTTTAAATAAATAAAACGAATTTCGTTGAGTGCACTGCATCACCAAAAGCGATGCAGTGCGCGCATCGAAATTCGTACTATTTATTTAAATGTTTACTCTCAAAAAGTCAGATCATCATCAGAGCATTATGATGGGATCTCGTCAAATGCAGATTGGAAATAGTGTCCCATTAACTGTCACAATACTTTTTATTTCCGTGGATAGTTCAATGTTAAGAAGATCTCCAAGGTCTTGTAGTAGAGCTTTCCCCCTGTCTCACGGACACAAAGATTTCGCCTGCAGCATCCTTAAACTCCACTGCTGGGAGCTCTGACCTGCCTTGTGGTGCCAAGTGCAGTTCTGGGCCCTTGAAGGTTGTTTCTGCTGCAAAATTCTACAAAGAATGGAAGAAACACACAAAATTGACACTTTGCCTTCTTGAAGCTTAATTTCTGACCTAGCACCGCCGTGCGGGAGAAAGTCCTGACGCACAGTCCCGTGTAGCTGCAGAAATCGACACAGTGGCTGCCAGCGGCCTGAAAAACTGCTGCATGCTTAGTCCCGTGCCCTGGTCTGAGACCACGGCCCGGACTCCGACGCAGGCTAAAAGTATCAATGCATCATGGGACCGCAGCTAAAGAAATCAACGCAGTGCCTGTTTGCCACCACTGTATCGACCTCCAGCGTGACAGGATTTCCAAGCATTGCACCTGTGCACGACGCATCTCCGAGGCAGCACCTGCAAACCAGAACTATCTTGGAATTGACGCATCCCTTCCCCCTACAGTCAGGATTCGACGCATCACTTCTCCTCCAGGCAGCAGAACTGTCACATTGTCTCCCCAAGGACTGAGGAACAGGCGCATCACTGTGTTTTCAGACCATTACGTCCTCTGCAGTTGTTATGCCTTGTGGATTTTGACAGATTTTAGGTACTTTTTGTAGAAATCAGCATCTGTAGATTTCTATTGACTGAATTGCTTGAAACCTTTAAAAGTTATATTTTGAATTGTGTATGTTTGATTTTTGTCATTTTGGTCTTGTTTGTTTTAGATAAAGATACTTTATTTTTCTAAAGTGGTGTGGTGTAGCCATTTGTAGTGCTTTCACCGTTTCACTGTGTGGCGAAGTGTGGCTCACTGGTTAGAGGAGGCAAACCTGGAAGCAGAGGTCAGCCCGGGACCAGGGTTCAAATCCCGGCTTGGCGGTGTCTTGAGTCCTAAAATGTCCATGGACTCGACAATTCTCGCTCCGGTGCCTACTCGATTCACAGGTTCACACTCTGCGACTCTGGGCAATAGCTTGCTTAATCTCCACAACGGCTCCTCGCGGCAGGAGGCCTGGCTTTCACCTTGCGGATACCCTGCCGGAGTTATCTCACAGGGGAATACCAGGACAGGTTCCCTAAGCAAGCGCTTAGAAACCGGTTGGTGATTTGCGCTATATAAATGCCTGTACATTTACATTTACTGTGTGCATTTTGTGCAAATACTTTACACATTGCCTCTGAGATAAGCCTGTCTGCTTGGGCCAAGCTACCAAAGGGGGGAGCAGAGGTTAACTAGATGTGTAACTCCCTTATCCTGACTCGAAGGAAGGGTCCTTACTTGGACAGGGTACATACCACTGTCAACTAGAGACTCTGTGTCTAACAGAGTCCTTCAGGAATAGGGAAACAGCACTCCTGAAAATTATTTTCCCCTTCCCACAACAGATCCTGTTGAGGGGTGATGATTAATATTTTTCTACTTTTGGAAGAAATATGTCCCAGAGGTTACCTTATCGAATCCATAGTTCTGCCTCCAGAAACAGGAACCATTGTGATGACAATTTCCTCAAAATCAAACCAAGAGACTCCCTATTGTCTGGTATCAGAAGACTCTTGGAGAAAATAGCAATGAGATAAGTTCCTGTGGAAGAGCAAAGAAAGGCACTTACTATATTCTTTTCTCAGTCAATAAAATGCTGAGAGACTACAAACTTGCCATGGATCTAAGATCTGTCAACAAGTGGCTCAAGACAAAACACTTCTGAATGCTGACTATGCAACAGGTAATGCCGTTGGTGTTGAGGGGAGACCTATTTGGTGACAAGAAAGCTGCAAGGTGCATATTTCCATGTACCTATCCATCGGAGACCTCAGAGGTTTTTGCAATTTACTTTTGTCCCTCTTCATTACCAATTTCAGGTCTTTCCATTCAGTCTCAAGTCATTACCACAAGTGTTTACAAAAGTAGTAGCTCTCCCCATGTCAATATTACATCAGCAGGTAATAATATTTCTCCTGTATCTCGATGAATATCTGATCGTGTTGCCTTTGCAACAGCTAACAGCTGTTCATACACAAACAGTCTTGCAGGTGTTACAAAGTCATGGGTTCCTAATGAGTTATGGGAAGTCTCACCTAGTTGCAGCCCAGAGCCGGCTTTTATCGGGGTATAATTCGAGACCAACAAAGAGCTGATTACTTTGCCAGAGAAGAGAATCAATAAATCACACATTCCTTCCTCAATGTCTCACATCAACCCAATTGTGAAAGATTGGTTGCTAGCTCAAAGAGGCATGGCGGAAATTGTATATAACAAGTTGGTGAGACACATCTTGCATCATTGCTCCCCAGTACAGCAAAATCATCTTTTTCCAATTCCAATTCAATAATTGAAGAACTCTTGGTGGTTACACATAGATAATATACTGAAAGGCATATCCTTGACTACAAGAACTCAAATTACGGTGACAACGGATGACAGAGTTTCAGGATGAGGAGTCTGGACAGAGAACCAACAAGCCTAAGGAAGTTGGTCAAAGGCACAGAGGGGGAAATTCTCCAGTTGAAAGGAATTGCAAGCAGTTCTCCTGGCTTTGCAGACCTTTTCTCAGGAACTCCAAGGCAAAGCGATTTTAGTGCAAACAGATGACGATGCCATAAAAATCTACATCAACAAGCAAAGGGGAACAAGGGTTCCTTCTTTGTCTCTGATAATGGATCGCATCTCCATTTAGGCTCAACAGAACATCAAATCTCTCACAGCAATTTACATCAAGGGCACAGCAATTGTGGTGGCAGACAAACTCAGTTGAGAAATTCCTTCCTTAAAGGAATTTTGTCTCAGTCATCACATCATCCGGCAGATGGGTACAGATATGTTTGTCACAGAGAAGAATGCTCTTGTTCCAACGTATTGTTCTAGATGGACTGTTAGCGACTTTTGGAACCTGGATGCCCGTTCTTGCCAATGGGTCTTCTATATGCCTTTCACCCAGTCCCTCTTCTCCTCAAATTCTTAGTCCATCTAAGGAGGGAAACATCAGAAGCTATTCTGATTGCAGTCTGGTCTCACTCAACCTGGTGCTCTCTGCTACTGATGATGAAAGTGAATACAGAATGGCTAGACCATTCACCATTATCATTTCCTCTTATTCAGGTCAACAGTCTGAGACGACTCAGGCTGATGGCAAGGAGATTGAGAGGCCAGGGTTGGTATAAAGGGATCTCTCACACAGATTTGCTTTTTAGTACATGCATGTAGAAGGAATTCCACTTTAAAGTATTATGAGAGACATTAGAGAACGTTTTCTAACTGGTGAGACAAAAGGCAAATATACCCCATCTTATAGTTATAGCTAACCTTGTTCAGATTTTGGAACTTTTGGAGGGTGGGTTTGACCTGGGTCCTAAAGTGCTCATTTTGAAGATTCAATGGACTCCACTAAAAGTATCCAGAGTGCATTTTTCACAAGCTAGAGGAGATCTTGAATAAGACAGATTATTTAGGCGTTTTTCAAATTTACGACACATATTTATTGTAGCAATAACATCTGGCAGACATTTGGGAGAATTGGGATCTCTTTCCTTTAGATTTCCCTATCTGAGAGTTTTTGAGAACCAAATAAATAGGTTGGAACCAAGCTTTGTTCCTAAATTGAATTCAGTTTTTCATTCTGAACAAGAGATTATTTTACTAGTCTTTTATCCTGATCCTCAGACAGAGGAGTATACAACTCTTATTGCATTGTTTTCAAAAGGTATCTACTGGTCAATTTGGAGAAAGTACAGGAGATTAGATTGTAGAGTTCTTTCAGTCTCTTTGTTAATTTTGCTTCTGGCAAAAATGGTCCTTGTGTTTGCTTTGTTCGCTCTAAGTTGGCAGGGTATACCCAGATGTGGGTCTCTTGCTCGCTGTTCCGCCACTGGATTCAAGCTAGCTTGGCTGATGAGGGCTCTTCGCCCGAAACCGGTCTCAAGATGCTTGTTTCCAGCCCAAACTGGTCCCAGGATGCTTGTTTCCGGTCCAGGGAAGACATGGCTTGGCAGTTCGGCCTGGACTGTTTCCATGAGGCTCATCGTCGAGAATGATGGGGTGGAGAAGTGAGCTAAAGAACGATGATGGCTTCAACCCAGATCTCTGACTAGGGGGTGAGTGTGTGAAAAGTTTCAGCGCTCCGTCCATCATCTCCTTGTGTTTGCAAAATGGTCAAAATCCTTCAGTCCAGACTCTCAGTCTGCTATTACTTTGGCATGTAAGGACTTTGGTCAAGACCCGCCAGCTTGTATTTATAGGAGGTTAATACGAAGTATGGCTACTTCTTGTGGAGAGGTGATGGGAGTCTCAATAGGGGAAATTTGTAGGGCAGCTATACGGGTAATCCCCTCAACCTCTGTGAAACATTCCAGAGTGCTTCAAGAACCTGAAATTGAGAATGTTTTCTATTAATAAGGTTCTTTCAGGTTGTTTGATTATGGGACACATCTTCTGTCTATATTAGAGAGGGAAGGGCTGTTGTATGGGGAATGTTTAGCATCAATTTCACTTTTACTTTTCTTCATCTCGTCGGTCATGGTGGCGGCATTAAGTCTTAGCTTTTGATGTTCCTGCTCCAGTTTTTTGGTTACGGACGCCCATCAGCATCCCGGAGGATGCCAGCGCCAGTGATGCTGTTCAGTCGCATACTGAAACCAATGTGAGAACTTGTTATGTGAGAGCTGATTTATTAGCTTTAAATACTAGCAGGTAATGCTCTCATGTTAGATCCCTGGATGGTTTAACTATAGGCTCCTTCTGCCACTTCTGTGTGTTTCAAATAGTGTCTGGCTCTTCTCCCATAGAGGGCACTATCAGCAGCCTACTAAAGTTACGTTGGAGGGTGGATTTATTAAAGCTTGGTTAATTAATGCTTCAAAAGCATGCCCTCGTCTTGTGTGACCTCAGGGATGAGAAGGCGGCTGTGGTTTTCCTCACCGAAACTTGGATGAATGCTTCATCCAATCCAGTGATCAATGTGGCGATCCCTGTAGCGGATAAAATACTGAAATTGGATCAGGCCTCAGGTAGGGGGGTGGGAAAGCTATCATCTTTAAGGATGGTTATTCCTACTGTTGTTCTGCGGCCACATTATTTACTGACGCAGAAGCATTGGAATTTCGCCTCTCAATAAATGCGAAACATTCTGTGGGGGTCTTACAGGCCTCCTGGACCATTAGTGCCCTTTTTGAAGTTATTTATTGACGTAGTTTTGCAGGTTTCTTTACGGTATACCCATTGCATTATTCTTAGGGTTTTTAATATTCATTGGGATCTTGCATCTGGCAAAGCCACCTCCACCTTAAGTGCCATTATTTCTCCCACTGAATTTTGTTAATGGGCCGAGATGCCTACTCACAGTTGAGGACATATAATAGATTTAGTGTTCTCTAACTTTGTTCTTTCCTTGATGGACCCCATTCCTTTAGACTGGACAGATAACTTTTTGATCCAGTTTAAGTGGTCTACTTCCTGTCCAGACCAACGGAATAAAGTCCCTATTTTGTCCTTTTTCTAAAATCACTGGTGACAATTTGCGGGCTGTCTGTGTAAATATAATTCCACCACTCTCAGGTTCCATTGATTCCACAATGATGGAATACGATCATTGGCTGCATACCTCTGTGGAGAAGCTTGCCTCTCTTACAACCCACACATCCAGCACAAAAAAAGATCTCTAATCCTTGGCTTTCTTATACTGTTATACAAGAGAAAAAGCTTTGTGCAAATATGCAATAGCCATGGAGATAAAATTATAGCCTGCATTTAAAAATATTATTCAAAATTGCATTAAAGAAGTATGTGGCCCTGATAAATCTCACAAAGAGAAAGGTGCTATGAGGGGTGCATAGAAAAAGCAGCAAACAAACCCAGGAACATTTTTAAGATTGTGAAGGGTTTTATTGATCCGGTGGCTAGCCATAGAAGTAAGGTTCCATCGGTTGACTGGTGTGAATAGCCGCCGCAGTGAAGGGGTTAAGTCCCTTGTAACTGCCACAGTGCCTTCTTGCTGGACAAGAGCAAAGATAGTTCCTTTATTAAAGAAGCCTAGCGCAGATCCAGATGTCCCAGGCAATTGTAGGGCAATTTTCCGTCTTCCAGCGCCTGCTAAAATAGTTGAAAAATCGGTAAATCAACAACTTTCAAGTTATCTAGAGGCCAATGGCCTTCTTAATCCAAGTCATTCAGGGTTTAGACCTAGGCATAGTACTGAGACTGCCTTGGGTGGAGGTTTTGGATTGTATAAGATATACTATTGACTTACTGGTACTATTGAACCTGTCTGCAGCATTCCACGTGGTCCACCATGACAAGCTGCTTGCACGCTTCAGTGAGATTGGCATTAGAGATAATGCCTGGAACTGGCTTAAGTCCTTTCTTGAGGACAGGAACCAGGAAGTTTGGCTACCCCTTGCTCTTCTGTGAGTCGAAAAGTGTCAGTCGGAGTCCCTCGTGGCTCTGAACTTAGTCCCACTTTGTTCAACATCTTCTTGTCCCCCTTAGCTAAGGTAGTGGAATAATTTGGGGCTAAGATTATTACCTATGCTGATGACACCCAGATCCTCTCTTCCTTCAGTAAGGGGACTTTCATTGATTCAGATGTTATTCAGCCCTGCCTCTCAGCTCTTTTTAAATGGCTGACACGCAACAACTTGAAAAGCAACACAGAGAAGACAGAGGTTCTTAATTTCGGACATAACTGTGTCTTAAACCACAATATTCACTGGCCTTCAGGGGTACTTTTTCCTGACACTCAAGCTGCCGCAAAAAATCTTGGGATCAAATTTGACAATAAAATTTAATTCCATAATCAAATTATGACAGTAGTTGGTGTCTGTTTTGGCATCTTGGGTATGGAAAAAAGATTTCTGCATATTCTTTCTTTTTGATCGAAGATTACTGTGGTATTGGCCCTGGTGTTCTCCAGATTGGATTATGCTATCACATTATATGCAGGGTTAACAAAATATCTCCTGAATAGACTTCAGGTCATTCAGAATGCAGCAGCTCTACTGGTACTGCCGGTACGTGAGCATATTTACTGTCATTTGTGCAATTTGCACTGGCTTACTATTGGAAAACTGATTCTTTTTAAAGTAGTACTTTTTATGCATAGGGCTCTCCATCATTCTGGTCCGGATTATCTTTCGGCTAGGATTGCTTTCTATACCCTAGCAAGATTTTTAAACTCATCTGGTATTAATTTGTCCTTGGTCCCTAAGGTTCGTTTCTCCACTGTGGGAGGCCGTTCCTTTTCCTTCCTGGGCTCTATATAGTGGATCAAGTTCCCTTTTGACCTGTGTTAAATAAAGGCTCTATCAGGTTTTCACAGGGGTGTAGCTAGAGCTTCTGGCGCCCAGGGCTATCCCTCAGATCGGCATCCATGGTAGGTACTTGGGGGGTGTGGGGGTTGCTGAGGAAGTTTGTGGCGCGAAGTGCAGCTTTCGATCTAAGTGAGACTGCTGCAGTGCAGTTCTTATTCAGCTGCTCTGTCTGCCCAGTGTGTTGGAACCCTGCAGACTTACAGCAGATCTACCCCTGCTTGATGCACTTTAACCCCCTTGCCTTCATCAAGAGTAATCCCAGCCATCTGAATTCCATTATAGCTCCATTTGTAGCCACCAGAACCAGTGTGCCCTGCCCAGTCCATTGTAGGCCATACAACTCTCAACAGTACCAGGCTCGCCATGACCCGTCCCATCTAGGGGCCCTTCCCCAGAATGATCCAGTCAGCCGTGCCTTGTGAATGCAAGCATTATATCCATGCAGCCTTGTCAGTTCAAGCCATTCTGATCCCAGTTACAGCAACAAGAACCAGCTGATAGAACTGCTACTTGGCTTTTTTTGTCTGACTGACTAGTATTTTAGTGTCCCTGCACAAAAATCACCCAAAGCTGGCAGTTTCTCCTGTTATCAGTGGATATTTAAAACAGGAAACATACGAGTAAAGCAGTTTGAAATGTGCTGCAGAGCTGCTTTGATTGTCCGTGACAGATAAAGTAGTAAAAGGCAGAAAAGCAGCATTTAAAATGAATACAGACTATTTGTATAAGATTCTGTTTATCAAGTCTTGGGTTTTGCAGAATCTTCAAAAATGGAGAAAGTGATTAATTAATCAGTGGGAAATGTGGTGGTCGTACTGGCCTATTATTAGCCACAGTTCACAGCACAACTCACCTGTAGTGCCGCCTCAGTAACTCACTTCCAGGATGAAAAGCTAGGATGTCATCGGGCCGGTGCTCTTCTGTGCTGAATATTGCACAGAGGGCCTCATGAATATCTATGACATTGGGTTCTATCAGAGTCAACATTATTTGAGTGCCACTGACAATCAATATTCCCTCTAATATTTTTCCTCTGTATGCGGCAGTGTAAGGTCTATGTGCGCTGCAACCAAGGCTATGTGCGCCAGTAACCAGACCGCGCATGTGGGTGCAGCGCCAAATATCACTCCAAACTTGCTTAAAAAAGTGAAAAGACTGTGCATTTTCTCACAAACAGATCGAAGTGAATGTTGTTAAGGCAGGTTTGAAACCATCCCACATGTCAATTTGAAACCTTGGCAGCTATGTTGCTGCATTTCTTTTCTTAATAGAGCTGGGCTGTGGGTTGATTGTGTGCATTTGTTCGAGTTTTCATGTTCATTTCAGCTCACGATGGGCGCTGCAATTAATATGAAAACTTTAACAAATGCAGTTTCAGGGCTGGGTTAGGGTAGGGCCGCATCAGGCTTTCGACTAACACATTTTAATGCTAGTGTCCACATCACAGCATTAAAATGCATTAGTCCTGTATTCTAGCGCCCCTCTGACAATACTGCAATGGAGGTACACTGCCAATGAGGCAGCACCAGTACGCTAAAATTGTCTAACATATATGAGCATGCAACTGCGCCTTCAAATTTAAAATGCTATGCGTCAGAGATAGAATATTCATGAACAGCGCTGAGCAGGCCTGGCCGCTAGCAGTTTTAGGCAACAATAAAAATGTCATGATAACTCCGGTGATTAATGTTATTCCTAGAGATAGATGGAGTTTTGTCAAGTGGAAGTTTTGACTCAAGGAAAGGTAGCACAGAGGGCTAATTTGCCTGTAGCAAGTAACATGTACCATCCAGATCACAAAGTGCGCATAATGTAAATGGGTCAGTGGGTTACTGCTTTTGTCTGTGAGATCCTTTTGATACTTGCAGTTTATAAGTCTAAATACTAAAATAGAACAGTGAGCTATTAACTTTAATGTTTTCCCCAGTCTGATTAGCCTATGGTTGCAAAAAAGGTTCATTTGAATAGAAATCAATTCTGGTTATTAAAGAGAACCCCCAAACATGATAGTACATTCTAATTTCAGTGTGTTTCTCCAAACCAATCACTATTAAACTATACTGCGTACTAGTATGGATGTCATGTCACTCAAACACCTTGTAGTCCTTTGTCTTATGTAACATTTCCTATACAAAGATTTACACACATATGAGTAATTGTCCCAGTGTAAGGAATGTGATGTAAAGTGCTCTGCCACCCTACACTGGTATGAGCGGCGCTGTAAATCAAGTTAAATTCATCTGAGTGAGTGTATGGTTATGGAGACTTGAGGGGCACTGTTAAACGGTGGTAGTGAGGGAATCAGTGGCGGAGGGAGTCATTGAGGGGGCACCAACAAACATTGTTGCACAGGGCTCCACTAGCGCTCATGCCACCATTGCCCTTGAGGTCAGTCCGCCTCACCCATTGGTCCCTCTGTTGGCCTTGTTTCAGCAGTAGTAGCTGTAACTCACCAGGGGTCGACAATGCATGATTTGCAAGCACACCAAACTAAGTTCACAATCTTCACAGTCTCTCTGCTTCATGCACAGGCACTTTTAACATGTGCTGCCTGCTTTGGGCCACTGGAATTATGCACCAATGGAGGACAAAATTATGCCACAGTGTTGACTAAATTATGCAGCAAAATAGAGGCTGGAATGTAATGCATTATATTTGCTGATACTTTATTATTTTTACTGACGCTAACAGTCTCTGGAAAAATGTTGCCTTATTAATAGTAGTACAAGTGTAACATACAAATCCAGCAGTGACAAAGGTGATCAGTCATCCTTTGCAAAGGGCCGTTTGCAGAAACACAAGTCACATTTTTTAGTAACATTTGATCTGTTTGAGCTACAAACGATTTAGTAGTTAAAATCGTCAAATTCTGCAGCACATGATGCATTATGCTGTAAATATTGCAGACCCAGAATTATATAGAAAACATTTGCAAACTAGGATATTTTGCCATTCATGCTTAATTGCTCTTGTGGAAAAAGGGAGAAGTGCTGATGACAGAAGCTGCATGGCTTGGAGACAAATGGTTTTAGTCCTGCCAAGTACCACGCATCAGGCGTTAGACTAACGCATTTCAGTGTGGTGCTCGGCATTACCGCACTGAAGTGAATTGTCAGGCATATGCATAGTCAGCATCTGTCACTGTACTGATGGCTGGCTAAAAGTGTGTCAGCTCGCAGCGTGCCTACCGTGGTGGGCGCTGGCAGGCTTGGAGCTCACCTGAAGGTTTACACTCACTCACTAACGAAACGCTCCGCGCCGGCCACGAACCCCGTACTGTGCCCTCCAACAAAAGAAGTCCGATGAAGAAGCACCATACAAAGGAACAAGAGAAAAAAAATCACAAGAATCCGAAGACTCAACCCACTTCCCTGGGAGACCACCTCCCGCCTGACAATCACTAACCTGGACACTGCACTGCACCACCCTGCCACCACACATTGCTCCCCAGGCATGTGCTGAGCCACTCTGCACCCCGTGCCCCTGGCTATCCAAAATTGTGGGATCTATTAAGGGCAAGTTCCCAGCTCTTTGCACTACCAGTCCTGCCAGAACTTTCACATTTTTATACTTACTGGTGCAGGCCATGAGTGATCTGACCTTCTATCTTGAGCTTCATTATATAATGGTTTGGTTGTAGCATTTTACTAGGCTTAAAAAGAAAGGATAGCAACTATTGCTCTAAAACCCTCAAGTTCAAAATAAATGACACGCAATGTGTATGGTTTCTTACAGTAAATACAGTTGCAGGCCTTGCCCTACAAATGTTGTGATGAACAACAAAAAGTGTTTGCATAACTCATTGAGTATTAAAAGAATAAATATCATTTATTTTAATTTGTTCAGTCTCAGTGGGTGAATCCTCTTCTGGTCCCCAGTACATCAACAGGAGCAGTCTGAAGAGAGAATTCAACAACATTTCTCGAACTTTCTAAGAGTTTCAGTAACTTTCTTACCATTGAGATCAGGGCTGTTTGCAAATGCCAGTTAAAACCGCCATAAGCGCCTACATCATAGGGTATGAAGTGGTATAGTAAATGGGGGTCTACTGCGAGTTTCCCTTACCCTAGAATTGTCTGATTGCTAAGTGGGACTGTGGGAATTTTTTTACTGGAAAGCTGTTGGGACTGTCTGGGCTCGCGGGGATAATTCTGTGGGTGTAACTTTGGTGGGGACTTACTGGAATGTAGGGGATTGGAATGTATGTTTTCAATAGTGGGCAGTTAGTCCTGCTTGTTGTACAAGACTTACTTGGATTAAACTCCTAAATTCTACCTTGGCTCCTGTCATCTGTGAAGTGATACATCCCTGCAGTGGCGACGAAGATGCCCAAAGTAAGTATGTATCCAAGGAATGTATGCGGAAAGTGAAGGTGAAAGAGGGGGGATTGTGTTAGAGTTAGATTGCCAGGTATAATTGTCAAGGGAAATTCAAAGCTTTTTGACCCCAAGAAAGTAGTGTGTGTTTAAGTTAGAGGATGGTAAGTGGTAGAACAAGGAGAAATTAGCAGTAAAAAGGGATCAAGGGTGCACACATATTTTGCATGATGTAATGGTAGGAGAGAAACAAACCAGAGGTAATCAGGTTTGTAAAAGAACACTGTGGGAAAGGAAATCATCAAGGTGGTTACAAGATTACACTCCTCATTTCTACCATGGCTCCTGTCATCTGTGAAGTGGTACACCCCTGAAAAAGTATAAACTGGGTTTGCAAATTATAAACAAACTGCGAGGTTAAATTCCCATTCAATTACATCCTGGCCCCTAGACACCATGCTTTCCGCTGGTTGCAGCGTCCGGCTACACACAGCTACAGATGCATGCACCAGCACTAATAACTTCTGTGCAGGGCAACGGAATATGGCAGATAGAAACACTACCAAAGAGAACATTATGTTGTGGGTTGAATGGCCTACAGTCATTTTCCGCTGCATGGAACAAAGACACCATCCTGTGTGTCACGAATAATTATGCAATCCAAAAATCTTGGCTTTGCCAATAGTTGCATGGTGCCACTGCATATTTTGCTCCTGCAAAACCTTAAGGGAGTCTTCCATCATCTGCATAGTGGGTAATTTCATGGAGCAAGTGGACAAACACTGAATCAATTCTATATGCTCTTTTTCAAAATATAAATGTTCTTACTCTTCTACAGTGCGAGACTCCCCTGCCAGCCCCATCCGACCTTTAGCTCCGTACAAGAGTTGTGCTGAAAGTCCGGAAATTTTACATGACAACTTGAAAACCGTGAATACGAATACATATGCACTATATTCACCAGCAAGGATTGACATCTTTAAGGGAAACGGACTCTAACATGCGCTACACCAAAGACAATATCCCCCTTTGCAAGAACAAAGACAAGAAATCTGTCAGTTAGTCCTTGACCCATCAGCTGCCTAGCAGAAATGCTAAAACAATGCATGACCATGACCGGACTAGCACGAACACAAAAGTTTCTCGAACCACAACCAAAACATATGGACCTGTCTGGATCGAAGTTATCCTCATAATTTACTGTGGCATACTGGAAACTTGCCTATTGTTCAACAACTATATGCACCTCTTGGCTCAGCTTTTTTAGCAATATTAAATGAACTTGAAAAACACAGTGTTTGCTTTTAGGTGATTCTAAAAGCACACGCTGTGTTTTGGTGCTGCATTTTTTTATTTTCTATTTTTTTATTTATAGAGTTTTATATTGCGCAAACGTGACCCACGAGAGTAACAGAGTGTTTTACAATAAAAGAACATAAATGGATGAGGTGGAATACACACATTCAAATTTGCAATTTGTAAAATAGAAATATAAAATATATGCATAACAAACAGAGGACCGAGATTCTGCAGGACGTGTACACTCAACAGTTACTGAACGTTAGGAGATTGTGCTATCAAACATACATATTATAACTTATAACGATTAAAAGTAGATATATAAAAAGTATAGATGATCAGGCGGACCCACAGCCAACTAAGCATTAGGCTGCATACACATATAGAGCAAAAAGGGCTGTGATAAAAAGTCTTACACTCAGTGACATCCAGTAATTAAAACATAGGACATGAATTTGTTCATTAGTAGTCTTTTTACTTCCTTTTTGAAAGCAGTAAAGGAGGTGAATTCCACGCACTAGTGGAGGTAATAGTCTGACGAAAACAAAAAGGTAGTGTTTGCTAAATACCTTTGAAGCGCTTAGTCACCTGAACAGCTTGAGTGGTTACTGCTGATAATTCTCCTTAAACTGATCGCTAGATTAACGTAAAAAGATGCTTCTTTTACAGCCATTAAATTTGCTATTCATGCTACAGGATTTTTCTTGAGCAGTAGCAGCTCGCACTATAGAAAAGGCTGGAGACCCACTGGCTATATAGACCACAGATGCACATAGTTGGCTATAGCAAACTTATTGTATGAGTCCATCTTCCATCAACTTTAACACTGGAACCAGCTGTACTAGTGCTTCCTCCGAAATTTGATTTTAACTACTGTACTTTTGAGTGTGTGGAAGCAATCACATTTTTTAACTGTTAGCTAAAAAAGCAGGAGAAAATGAGCAAAAGCAGACTGGCCACCTTAAAGCATGTGGTTGAGAGGCTTGGCAATCAGTAGTAACAAATTACATCAAAAGCGTTGCCTTTTATTTAGGTTGGTAGTGGGAGACAAGGCCTGAAATTTAAAAGGACCAACAGATCCCTAAATGTATCAGCCCATGGTGAGCATGAAGAATCAAAATTAATATTAAGTTCTCCAAGTAATACTAAGTGTGTCAGAACTACTAGCTGTTGTCAACATTACGTAAAGATTACTGGATTCACTGGTGGCTGAGGTGGGTCTATAAACTAAAATTATTTAATAAAGACCCTGCAGAATTTCTATTTTGTTGGAGGAGTCTCAAGGTCAGATGTTTAAACGATCTCATAGTCATAAACGCCACACCTATGTATTTTGTATGCTGCCAGAGACTAATAAAAAGGTGAACCCCCTCAAAAAGGATTTTCGGTAGTATGCTGGAATATTTTTTACACAGGAGCCACACAAAGTTGCCTTCGTGTCCCAAATGAGAAAGGGGGCAAGGAAGTATTTAGAAGGCTTAACTATAATGTTTATATTTTCTTTTATGTTAACAGATTAGACAACAAGGGTCGAGGCAATTCAAATAAGTAATGATTTTACGTGATTACTACTTTAAACAATATGCATGAATGCTAGGGAAATTATTCTATAATGTACTTCAAAGGTAAAAAAAAGGCAATGCAAGCTCACTGAGCCGGTAATTGAACCCTCAAGGCGCACTAAACGAATATGCATTTTAAAACAAGATTCATATCACAAAGTTATCTAAGGATGCAAATACATGCTTGTGAGTCAAACAGCAGCCTCGTTTTTACATCATGGGAACAAAAACGGTCACGTTCTTACTTCGCACATCTGGTAAAATACTAGATTAAAAAGTATTCATAGGCAGATGGTGCTCCTGAACTAAGTAACAAACACTAATGTGCACGTGAGACTGTCCTTTAGAAGTTATTCCTTTGCACACCATTAAGAGACGGAATACCAATACAGACAGGCCTCAGTGAGAACAACAGAGTCCTCGATAAAATGACGGATTTGTATTCCTGACGGAAAAAAACCTTAAAGATGCTGTACAGGAGGCCTGGGCATTTCCAATTAGCCAAGCACATGCGGGTTTTGCACATCACTGGAACCATCGAAGCATTCATGAAGCATCACCTAAAACTCACGATTTCATCTGATGGTCATCCGTTCGGAGATTGCCACTGCATACCTTGAGTAAAGCAACTTGCTGACTGGACAAATATTGAATACGATTATTGCCTTCCCAAAACAGACTCACGTCCGTTAAATTCAGAGTGAACGTATGAACATATTTCTTTTGTTCTCCAGAGTGTGGCCGAAGGGCATATCGTGTGCTTTTGTTTAAAGCATTCATGTTAATCGCAGCTCGTGATGGGCGCTGCAATTAACACAAATGTTTTAAACAAAAGCACACGATGAGCCCTACAGCCACACTCTCGAAAACAAAAGGAATTTATCAGGTGCTCCCTCCTTAGGAGGGAGCACTTGCTAAATGACTCTAGAAATGCCGGTTTTTCGCGCTGCTTCAGAGGCGCGAATGCTTTCCGAAATGTGTGTGCGCGCCACACACACAGCAGTGCGCGCTGGGGGGCACTGATGTGCGCGGACGCCCAGCCGCGCGGCTTCCAGGGAACACTGCTGACAATTATCCATTGCCAATAAAGGTTTTCAAGCTACCGGAAATGCCAATATCTGAAACTTTACGACACCTTTCCAGGGCAAAACATTGCACAGACACTGTTCGTGTATGGTTGCATGCGTGTGGTCGTGTCCCCTACTGGCTATCCCTACCGGCTATTCCAACCAATGAGCTGTTCCTATCTATTGCCTACGTTACATGGCACTATGTTTATCTGTTAATACGTCATTCACGAAACAACACTCAGCGCAAACACGAGGACCATGATCTGAAAAGTCCCTTCTATGCGGGAAATGCTTTACAGCACGACCTATATTACCATCTGCCACAACACACACCTTCCCTGGCAAACATAGTTCCTGGATAACGGGAGGGGGAACGGGACTGAGTATAGAAAGACAGTTTATGAGAGTAAAAATTAAAAGAAGGGTGGCATAGACAGGACCACTGGAAGTATGCGGCCGAGAGAACCAAATTTGTCATCAGTTTATGAAATTATGCAGCAAGAAAAGAAATTATATTGTATAATGCGGCACATTGTGAGATAGTATTATCTCATAATGTTGTCATTTTTACACGTTAACACTATGTAGTCAAAGGTTTAACCTTGTCTGTACCAGTCTGACACTAAAATACAGCACAAGCAAAAGAAAGGTGTGACTAGTAAACATTTGCCAAGGGTTTTCCACTGCACATCAACGCGTGTCGATGTGTTTGTCATAGCTTACATCCATTTGAGCTAGAAACAAAAATGGACATACTAGTGGGTGAAGCAGGATGTGACATAACGGTCAGCGCAAACACGAGAACCATGATCTGAAAAGTCCCTTCTTTGCGGGAAATGCTTTACAACACGACTTATATTACCATCTGCCACAACACACACCCTGGCAACCATGGGGCAGGCAGGATGGGGGCCATGACGAGGTTCATTCCAGCAAATTAAACAGATCAGGTGAATGTAGTATTTTCAAGGCAGGCCTACACCAAAAAACACGTTTCAGGGGTGTCACTTTAAAGTCTGTATTTTTCCCCAGTGCTATGTTCAATTGTAGGGCACTAACCTCTTCATGGTGCTCTCAGACAGGCACAATCATGCCTGTGTTCACCGATGTTTGATGCCAGACAGCAGCGCACCACCACCAGGACTCCTCCACTCTTGAGTCCCCAGCCGCTTCTCATGACCTGTCTACCAGGCACAACGCATGAGGTCACCCACATCCAATTTCGGGGCCCCCATAGACTCCAAAGACAATAGAGGTTTCAGGTGGATGGTAAATTGGCGGGCGAAATGTGAACTCGAGACTGGCCTGAGCGGTATATTCCGTTCCACTCGCGGAATTTGCGGAATTTGGGTAATTTCGCGTTCCGCGGCGAACGTGAAATTGCCCAAAATTCTGCATTCTGCGACTTCGCTTGTTCGCGTTCTCAAAATGCCCCCGAGGCCGCAAACAGCGATTGCAAGCAGTAAAAAAGCATCGCGAACAAGCAATTCCGCATGTTCGCAGAATTTCTGCAAGATTCGCGGAGATTTGCCTAGCGCCATTACGCAAATTCCACCCACCCCTACTCGAGACTAAATCAAATGCAAAAAAAGCATAAACTCTACCTGATGTTTCACATGACATCATGATGCTCTTGTTTGTATTTTCTTTTAGGGCTTCATTTTTGTATATTAGGTGTGGCTTATTGTGCTCCTCTTCGTCGTCACTTCCATCGACTTTCATCACAGGTTCCAAAAAATATTCCTCATCATGCACTTTAAAAGTTCCCATCTATATTAAAAACATGAAATGTGGTTCATTAGAATCATATCTGCAAAACAGCTCAGAAAGACGACATGGTTACGTTTCACACAGTGCTTTAGACGTGATGAAAGAGGTGAGGGTTTCTAAGAGGGGCACAGCCAAAGAAGTTTCAACTAGGAATACTTTACAAGGGAGTATAGCATACATATTTATGGGCGTGGCTTTAAACACATCAACTAGAATCCCTTGTTGAGACAGACAGGCGACCACCTAATCAGCAATTGGGTACTCCTGTACATTACTTTGCATCCAAACATATCAAACACCAAAGAGCATATAAACGTAGAATAAACCAAACATATTGACTTTGCCAGTGCCTCTAAACGCTGATTTGTATTTAACAACACATTAATAAGTAGTCACAATAATATTTTGAGAATTGAAAATATTTACATTCCGAAAATATAAGATTCTGAATAATTCTGAAAAATAAGAGATTGTGAATTAAGCAGTCTCTATCTCTGTGCTCGTCATACACTCTTTATCTCGTTGTCCTTCCCACTCAAGTCCACTGATATCCATCTCTCACTCTTCATCTTCTTTCAGCTCATTGCTGCCGTTTCACTGTCTCCTTCTGCATGTGCTTCATTTTCCTCCCCTGTCTTTCACACTCACGTGCCTGCGCCACTCTTCACAATCCCTGCCTCTCTGTGTTACAAACATCTTCCACTTCACCATCCCTTCTGTCTCTCTTTCTGTCACACAAACACAGACACCTTTCACTTTAACTTACCCTCTCTTCCTCTCTATGTTACACACACACATATATGACATTTGCACATGCGCACACACAGACACACATATATCTCCCTTGCACTTCCTTTTCTTTCGGAGCTGTCAATATTTCTACAACTGTGTAGCTCCTGGCACTGTCCCACAAAATTGTTCTTACAGTTGACACATAAATGACCATCACTCTGTGCATTATGCATAGAGGCCGACAATTGGATAAGCATGTAGGTGTAACACTTTTATGGTGTAACACTTTTACGTTCCAGTGACAGGCACTGTGAGAAATTCACACTTGACCGTCCCAACTCCAGAGTTCTCAACTGTGCCCAGTCATGAGCAACATTTACACCCTGAACTCACCCAGGTAATTGTATTGTAATTGGAACCTAAAGGATTAGTGTTGAATTAGTATAGTGAAATATGAAAGTAATTTGAGCGGTGGATAGGTTAGTCAGTTATGTGGATTCAGAAGCATAGCGGAAGGATAGAAGAGAGGAAATAGGTTTGTGTTTCTATAGCGCTTGTTACCCCTGATGGGGCGTTGAAGCGCTTTTTTGGCAAGCAGGACGCTACTCTGGAACCCACAAAGGATTAGTGGTGAATTAGTATAGTGAAATATGAAAGTAATTTGAGTTATTTAGACACGTCTCAAATCACAAGTGCTATAGATGACTCAAATGTTGTATGGAAAACATAAGTGCAGAAATGTAACATTGATTAAAAGGCAATGCTCTTAAGGTATAGGGCTCCAGTGGCATAGGGACTGCCCCCCCCCCCCCTCACATACACACACACACCTTTGGCAGCTTAAGTGATGGTAGCCTTTGAGCTCTATGGCATTGTAACATGGCCCCACTAAATATTGATTAATTTGATATTTTGCCTCTTATGTCTGCAGGCCTGCAGATGGAGGCTCATAAAAGGATGTGTGGAAGAGCAGAGCAGGGATGAGAGGTGGAGGTCAAGAGCTGCTAAAACAGCAAAGTTCAGGAAAAGAGAGAGAAAAAGAAATTATGAAAATCTAATTGTAACAAGAAAGAAATGACCAGGAAACTAAAGTGAGTGGGGAGACATGGGGAAGGGGGGTGAGACAAGATGCAAATAATTGTCTTAGAAAAGAAAAACTTAGGGTAGCTAGACACTTATAAGGAATTAAATATCAAAAGAAGGAAGGAAATGTGAATGGAGTAGTGCAAGGAAGGAAAGGGGAAAACAACAAAGAAGGCTGCAAGGATGAATGGTTAAAAGTGCGAAAGTTTGGATAGATGGGGAAAGGATCAATTAACAAAAGGTTGGAAGGTAGGGTGAAAGGATGAATGGGAGGATGAAATTTAGATGAAAAGCTGTTAGCATAAACGGATAGAAGAGTGAAGGGATCGATGATCGATATGTGAAGGGAATGGTCATTGAATTGATGGAATGATGAAAGAATGGATGGACGGTTGAAAGTATGGATGAATGAGTGCACCAATGGATGAAAAGAATGCCAATGGATTGTTGAAGTAATGAAGGGATGGGGTAAAGGATCAAAGAATGGATGGATGGAAGGATGAAGGAATGATTGGACGATGTACAGATGAAAGGAACTATTCTAGAAAGTGTTGGGCTTATGGTTTCTCTCATTCGGTGTCAGTAGAATTTTGATTTAAAGTGGGGGTATTTTAATGTTTTAGCAACACCCTTGTAGGGATCACACATACAATGCCACTTGAAGTAAACATGAAATATAAATTCCTTACTTGGATTACCTTAAGTATTCTTACACTCATTGCAGAGAAGGAGAGCAATGTTATTGGCTGTAAGGTTAAGGACATAAATAGAGGTCCCTGAACTGACCCATTTCAATGTCTGTTAATTAATGGTTTCAACCCAGATCTGTGACTGGGGTGAGTGTCTGAAAAGGTTCAGTGCTCCGTCCATCATCTCCTTGTGTTTGCTTTGTTCGCCTTAAGTTGGCAGGGTATGCCCAGAAGTGGGTGCCTTGCTCACTTTCACACTGGACTCAAGCTAGTCTGGATGATGAGGGGTGTTACCCCAATACCGGTCTCAGGATGCATATTTCTGGTTCAGGGAAGACCTGGCTTAGTAGTTCGGTCTGGACTGTTTCCATGAGGAACAGGGTCAAGAGTGATTTACATATGGCTGGGTCTGAACTGGGGTGGCGAAGTGAGCTAAAGAACAATGATGGATTCGACTCAGATCTGTGACTGGGGGTGAGTGTTCGAAAAGGTTCAGCTCTCCTTCTATCGCCTCCTTGTGTTAATTAATACTGCCAAAGAAGAGCAGGTAAGAGCCTCTATACTTTGTGATCACATCTCACCCGAGGCGTTATTTCCAGAGGATATTGCACCCTGGACCATTACAAGTAGTTTAATGCCTCCAGACATGATCATTTTAGGGTTTGAAACACCAGCCAGGTTTCACAGCTGTGAGCAGTAACACAGCTTGGACTACGTACAACTCCTGCAGCACCTCTAGATGAGCAGACCAGCTCTCCCTGCCAAACACAACCTTGCCCTAACCAACCCCTTCCCTCAATTTAAAACCCCAACAGCCTTCCCACTGACAACTTGCATTTTCTCTGAGAAGGTGAAAAATGCCAGTGGCTTTATCATCCCTGGAATCGGGGAGAAAACTCTCCAAACTATAGTCTGTAATATTACTCATTTTGTATACATAACTCGTAATTGCAGTAGAATCCGGCCCTTCAGAATCCCCGCACCAAAAAGGCAAACACAGATTGAGGCTCTTGAAGCCCTGATTTCCCAAAAATCATAGCGCTGATTACAGAGGAAAATGTCAACAGGTGGAACCAGAGTAAGTTATTGTGCATGGATAGCCACCGCCTATGGCTTCTCTACACTTAGGAACAGAAATTCTGTCCACTGTGTGGACACTCATAGGGTGTTGCTAAATCCTGCCCCACCTACACCTAAATCATTAATAACAACCCCAAACTAGTGCTTAATTTGAAGAAAGAAAATAAATGCCTGGGTCCAAAGTATTTCATGGCACGCCACTGCAGCTTCTGCCAAATACCAATGCTACTTTACCCTAATAACCAAACCATTCCAATACATGTCCCCATTTCGATTATTCCATGTCACTAAAGCTGTTAGAAAGGACTATATGAGATATTTTTATATCCATTTAACATTGTATTGAAATTGTAAACAATCTATGAATGTGATTTTCTCAACAATGGACTGACTGTGCCACCAGCATGTTGGTGAATTGTCAGAAATAAGTGCCGAAGTGAGAATCCTGTGACGATGACGAGCACCGGAAAACACCGGCACAAACTAAGCACTGCCCAAACTGTATCATTACATAAACCATGTTGTTACGTAAACAATATTTCATAAAACCAATGGGCTAATTTTACAACCGACCTTAAGTGTTCCAAATGAAAGCTGAAATACACTTTATACATGCACGGCGTACAAACCTGAGCGCCAGGTTGAACCCAAACTGTATATAAACTATACAGCTAATGAACCAGCAATTGCACTGGAGTTAACTCGAGATTGTGAAGTGCAATGGTACATTGGCAGAGCAGGGAAGTCTGCATCAACCCACTGTATCGAGGCAGCCTCTGCACAGCCCTTGTGACGTGTACACCCTCTCGCACTTCACCCACTTCAAAAACAACCGTTTCTTGTTCAGCAGCACCCTCTGCCAAGTCCTGCACTCAGTACATACACGCCATTGTGAGGTGCAGTCGAGAAACAATTATTCCGTTTTGTAACACAATGGTATCATTGTGTTCCCGGAAATGTGGCATTTATATAAATTCTGTTCACAATATTAATTCCACAGAAAGCGACTTAAGTCACAACTAGTTCTTATTCGTCGAAAAGAGAAACGTCTCCTTATATGTTATTTCTAGAGAATTTTCAGTAAGAATTTTCTTGATTCTTACAGCCAAGACCGGATCGTCTACAAAGCTCAGAGACCAGTGTACTGTTCACAATTACATTCTGTAATAAAGAGCATTACTAATTGCAACAAAACATCCGTAAGTGCTTCATCTGAAGTGCTGCTAAACTGTTTAACAATTTTCTTTCAATTTTTAGATTAAAATGCAATTTGAAGGTCCCTCTCCAAATAATTGTGTATTACAGTGGAAGCGATTTCTTGTGTTATAGATGCAAAAGAAGAATTACGAAATTACCATTGTAAATTACGACACTAACAATTTGGAGACTGGTGGTTTACAATAACCAACTACGTCAAGCTGATCAGATATGAAAACTTTAAAAACAAACAACGTTTCTTCAGCAAGAATCTGCAGGTTTGTTTTATGTCCCAGAATGCACCATATGGTTTAGGACGGTAGGTGCAGATTTCAAACGCTGCTATTGCAGTCAAGGCATACATCTTTCTCCTCCACTATTAATAGTAGAAGGCCAGCAAGAGGATGACTGTCCTGCACAGAGCTCAGTCGGAGGACATGGTTATCTGTGGTCCTCAGTGAGCAGACGAGGCCCCAAAGCACCAAGTTCAGCGATTTTCGACTAAAATATGAAATAATACTTTATTATTATAGAGCTCTAACCCAGTAATCACTAGCGACTGATCATTAGTATCTCACTGAGAGTCATAAATTATATTTAGTTTGGTAGACAGCTGTTAACTTGTAACTTTTAAAATACCAACCCTGTAGTTTTGTGCCCATACTTTCGCAAGACTGTTGTTAATTTATAGTCGACAAACTAATAACTAGAAACATCACAGGAATCCGAGATCATCAGGAAGCAAGTCTCACTTGTCAGCCACAACCAGGGATTTACAAAAAGTGCACAGACCCAGTGGGTCAAAACAAGTCTTCACTAAAATGGCCACGCCAAACCCTGGATACAAATGCCACTGGAGTATGAAATAGGACTTCACTCACCAATTCCAGCGACCATCAAAAAATTAAACATCAAGGGAAGAAGACGGTAAGTAGGAGTATGGCCAATGAACAGCAAATGCAAAAGGAGTAGCGTGGGAGATGATGGGTGAAGATGGGCCCGTCCTTGGCCGGGTCTTCGCCACAGGCGCTTTCAGCGCTGCAGGAAGCTTAAACGCCCGCAGGAAGCTTAAGCCGGCCACTCTGGTCCGACATCCAGCCAGAAGTATGCTGGCGGATGAGTCTCACCCCAGCAAGGACAAGCATGTGGGTGAAAAGTTCAGCAGGCAGGGAAATGATGTGGAGGCACCAATGGTGCAGGAAGCTTAAGCGCTTTTAAGCGCTGCAGGAAACTCTGGTCCCGCCTCCAGCCATACGTATGCTGCGAGATGAAGTCCCACCCCAGAAAGGACAACAATGCGTGCAAAAGTTCTGTGGGCAGGGAACCGCTGTGGATGCATGCCAAACCTTAAAGCCCTGGGTCTTCTATTAATGATATAAATATCCCTTTCGGGGAATGAATTATACCATGGTTGGCTATATCCATCAGGGAATCCCCTGTATACACATTAAGCATAATGATGAGGACAAATATAACTGGGTTGATCATGTTCTTCAAATCAAATGAACATGGATAAAAATATCAGTGACTTTTGAGCTTGTATCATTTGGCTTCTGCCGGAAAATCTAGTTGAGACCAGCTTTTTCTCTGGTAGCGCACAGCGCAACAATCTTTTTTGGTGCCCTCCTACGACCTTCTTCTCCAGAGATTCCCTCACTACCACTCTCCAATAGTTCCCCTCATCTCTCCATAGCCCACTTCTCATATAATAACAAGCATTGGCATAGCCAATTGGTCTCGCTTTTGGGACCTTATAAGTGATTAGCCATGACCACTTGATGTTGTTTCATTGAAGGATATTGTGCTGGTTAACTAAAGACTTATAATGTCCCAAAGGCGAGACCTATTGGCTATGCATCAGGGGGCCTTTTAAGTGTTTATGCAGAGCTATTGACTTTGCCAATGTTTCTAAGCGGTGCTGTAGAGAAGTGTGGCTGTTGTGCAGCACGCTGAGAAGTTGTAATTAAAATGTGTAAGAAGCACTGAGTGAAGCTGTTGTGTCGTTGAGTGATGTGGTGCTGGCCCTGAGTGATGCTGTGCTGGCTTTGAGTGATACTGTGGTAGTTCTGACTGATGCTGTGGTGGTGCTGAGTGATGCTGTGGTGGTGCTGAGTGATCCTGTGGTGGTCCTGAGTGATGCTGTGGTGATGCTGAGTGATGCTGTGGTGCTGCTGAGTGACACTGTGGTGGTGTTGACTGATGTTGTGGTGGCGTTAAGTGATCCTGTGCTGGCCCGAGAGATGCTATGGTGGCCCTGAGTGATGTTGTGGTGAAGCTGACTGCTGCTGTTGTGATGCTGATTGATGCTGTGGCGCTGCAGAGTGATGCTGTGGCGGTACTGAGTCATGCTATGGTACTACTGAGTGATGCTGTTGTGGTGCTGAGTGTTGCTGTGGTTGCGTAGAGCAATGCTGTGGTGGCGCTGAGTGATTCTGTTGTGGCCCTGAGCAATATTGTTGTGTGCTTGAGTGACGCTGTGGTGGTGCTGAGTGTTGCTTTAGTTGCGCTGATTGATGTTGTGGTGGCCCTGAGTAATGTTGTGGTGGTGCTGAGTAATGTTGTGGTGGTGCTGATTGATGTTGTGGTGTCGCTGAGTGATTCTGTGGTAGTGCATTGTGATGCTGTAGGGCCTACTGTGACTGAGAATAATAAAGATTCCATTTGAAAATGACCATCCAAACCGATCTCTCCACTTTCCTCTTCCTCAACCCATGCTACTACACTGAGTTGTCCAATTCTCAGATACCTTAAAGGGACCTGCAGAGCCTCTCAAAGCTATCAGCATACCGAAGACCATAAAACTGTGCATCTGTTTCTCACACTGCATTCCCTTACATGATAAATGCACCTTAGTGCTCATTATGCATGATGTGGAGGCCCTTCCTGCATAGGATCAAAACAAAGACAACATCCTTCCAACCATACACACTACACGTTGTAGTGGGCTACCCACGTAAGCAAGAGCTTCAGATCCCAAAACACTTTATAAATAAAACAATAAAAGCCTCATGGGAGAAATGCTAGGTTAGCACCACTGCCATCACCCCCTTTCCACCCACACACCCCAAACTTGCTGAGGGTTTGGATTAGCTGAAGGTAAACAAGGGATCAAACCAAGATGCTTAATACATGGGCAAGGTGGGCTCTGGCACTGAATCCCAGGTTTTCAAGGGGCCCCCTGATAGAGCCAGTCTTGCAATGATGATCTTGAATAATTGTTAAACAGATTGTCTTAAATATCGTTTTCCTTTAATTTATTATAATGTACATGATGTGTGAGGGTCAACTACTGATATCTTGCAGAAAATTATTTATGCAACATCCATAAAAAAAAAGTTTCTTTTAGATCAAAGCAGGACCTAAGATATAAGAAATGAGAGTGTGTCACTGAGATTATTTGCAGTAATATTAGTGAACTTCTCCTGTGTTACAATATTGAAAACTTCCATCCCTGAATATGTAAACACCTTTAGAAATTGGACGATTGTGTCTGTGCACTGTCAGTGACCTGGCCAAGGAGAGTATGAAAAGATTTAAAACTGACTCATAAATTCATAGCTGGTCCGAAAAGAGACCCCCAAAATACCTTTGGCCCAGGGATACAAAATCCTTAAGATTCCCACTAGGATCAAATTCCAAAACATATGTCCAAGGACACGGTCACTGGAGGAAGCATAATGACAGGGACTAGGAAAAATACGGTCATAGGCTGGGTGCTACGGTGTGCGAATTTAGATGTATCAAAGGACAAATACAATTTGCAATAAGGGCAACATAAACTGCACCAACATAAACTAATTTAAAGTACACCATATGATTATTTGCCGCAACACCTGATATTTAAGCGGAACACAAGAGCACTTTTCAAAAAAGAAAGTGTTAGCTTCAACAAAAAGAAGTCTTTAACTAGTCAACCTAGTACATCTACAGATCTTTAAATAATTATAAAACAGGTTGCATGCCAGGGTTATGGTGGGTGCACTGGCGCTCACCCGCGTTGATCAAAGGACAGCATAACTCGGTAGGTGAGAGTCGAACTACACTCACCCCACTCGTAGCACCTCAGATGGGCAAGGTCACTGGCCTGAAGTAAGTGAACGACCATGAATCGCACCCAGTGAACCGTGAGAGGGAGGGGACAGAGGTGATAGACTATAGATGCAGATAGTGGCCGGTTGGCTTTCGGCGACGGGTCGTGCTACAGGGGCTGCTGAGGAATGGGAGCTGCAAGTCATTGAGCTCTCTAGGAAGGACACACTACAATTATTATTATTATTATTATTATTGGGACATTTATAGAGCGCTGCGATTACGCACACCGGCGTGTCCACGCGCTAAAAGTGGGAATAGGCAGATGACAGGGAACACAGGAAACTACGCGGGCCATTATTTAGTGTAAAGATAAGTTTTTAGTTTTGCACGGAATCTAGCCTCCTCTGGTTCCAAACGCAGGTCCGTTGGCAGTTTGTTCCAGTTGGTTGCCGCCAAGTATCTGAAAGACCTGCCTCCCATGCGGGCCTTCTTAATTCTTGGAATCCTCAGTCTCCGCCCCCTGTAGATCTAAGCGCACGTGTTGGTATGTACGCTTCGATCAAATTCGTCAGAGGGTCGGGTGCCCTGCCATTCATGATGCGATGACAGGTGCAGAGGGCTTTATACTCCACTCTTCTCCTCACAGGGAGCCAGTGTAGCTGCGGGAGGGCCGCCTTGGAAGGCGCCCTTTTAGGCAGTCTGAGAATCAGACGCGCTGCCGCATTCTGCAGCACTTGCAGGCGGGCCATGCTTTTTTCAGGAGCCCCCAGGTACAGCAGGTTCCCATAGTCCGACCTAGCTGTCACCAGGGCATGAACCAGGGTTTGACGTGCTTCAAGCGGGAGTAAGTCCAGGACCTTTCTCAGCTTTTTCAGAATCCCGAAACAGACTCCCACCACCCGATTAATCTGGGGGCCAAATGTGAGACCTACGTCAAACCACACCCCCAAATTGCGCGCCTCTAGGCATGGGGTTGGGGTAGGTCCAAGGCAGGAAGGCCACCATGCCGGCGACCAGGCAGACTGGGCTCTCCCCACCACCAGCACCTCTGTCTTGCTGCCGTTCAGCTTCAAGCAATTGTTGGCCATCCATTCGGCTAGATCTTTCATGCACGCACGGAAGCCATCGGCAGCAAGACAGGGCGCCTGCGATAGGGAGATCACCAGCTGCGTGTCGTCGGCGTAGGAGACCAGTTGGAGGCCATGGCTCTCCACAATTGAGGCAACAGGCGCGACAGACATATTAAAGAGGGTTGGGCTCAATGACGAGCCCTGCGGCACGCCTTGGCCCAAAGGCACCCCCTTTGAATAGCAGTCTCCCTGCCTGACTCGAAAACTTCTCCCCTTGAGAAAGTCTTGGATCCATCTCAGCGCGGTGCCAGAGATGCCACCTCTGTTCAGACACTGTAGCAAGATGTTATGTGCTACAGTGTCGAACGCCGCGCTGAGGTCCAACAGGATCAAAGCCATAGTTTGGCCTGCATCCACGCCCTCTCTCAGATGTTCCGTGGCCATGAGAAGGGCGGACTCGGTGGAATGTCGTAGCCTAAAGCCAAACTGTGTCGCATGGAGCAGTCCCCTTTCTTCCACATGCTTCATGATTTGGGTATTGACCACCTTTTCCGCCACTTTTGACAGAAAAGGCAGGAGGGAGATGGGCCTCAGATTTTCTAATACCTCGAAGCCTAAGTGGGGTTTCTTCCGGAGCGGGAGCACCACCGCCTGTTTCCACCCGTCCGGCAGCTTTCCTGATCCGAAAGATACGTCGAGGATGTGCCTTATATAAGGCTCCAAGACTTCCAGACTGTCTGCCAAGCGTTTTGGCGACACCGGATCCCACGGGGACCCTGATGTAACAGAGCGGCACACCGCTAATAGTTCCTCAAGAGGAGGGGTGCAAAAGTGTGTAATATGCCCTGCCGTCTCTGTGTCCCCCATTGCTACCTCCAGGTCAGACCCTGTCGACCGAATAGGAAAGGTCGAGTAGATCTTCTCTACTTTAGCGGAGAAGTAATCGGCAATCCAGTCACATGACTCCGTAGAGCAGCTCTCCGGCTCTGTAGGTGCATTTACCGAAGTCAGGGATTTATAGATGCCGAAAAGTTCCTTGGCGGAGTTTTCCGCCCCCTGAATTTGTCCAGCAAAGTAGGCTGCCTTAGACTTTTTTTATCAGCCTATGGTGAAGGCGCCTTTTTTCCAGGAACAAGTCCCTGGCCTTGTTGTCATAGGACACCCTCCAGACTTTTTCTGCCCGCCTACAGTCCGCCTTTGTCAGTCTCAGCTCAGCACTGAACCAAGGAGCTGAGCGATCTTTCCGAGCACCTGTGGTAGTGCGGCAGAGAGGGGCTGTCTGGTCAAGCGCTTCCGTGATGCGCTGATTCAAGTTGAAGACAGCTGTTTCTATGTCCTCGCCCCCAGGAAAACCATCCCTAGTTAAGGCTTGATTAAAATCCTCCACCGAGAATTTAGCCCACTTCCTCCTAAGATAGTTAGCACCTATTCCATTCAGTTTGGGTAACATGAGCTTTATAAGTGCCTAAGCCCAGGTCGAGCTCACTCCGCAGGACAGACAGTCACCAATTACAACCTCAGATTGTATGCAACACAACAAGCTAATGATGAAGAGCAGAGCCGTGCAGCAGCTGAATACTGTGCCACATGCTCATTTATTCTTTGGCGTCCCACAGCCAATGAATAGCTACCAAAATGTACTAAACCAATCACAGACCACGGTAAAATCTTCTCAACTCAGAAGCCAATAAGCAACTGAGAAACAAATCCCTTTACAAAAGTTCTGCAAACCAATCCAAGATCACCACATTTTTTCTCAGCAATGATATATATCGCTTTCTACTCAGCTTTATTTGGTGTGCCAGGTCCCGCAATTGTGGTCTCAATTATATTTATATTTATTGCCTAAAAATGAAACAAATTAAAGAATCCGAAAGAAAAATAGATTCCAATATTAAATAGCATATTGGCCAGTGAAGTTCTGGGGCGAAGACTGGGATGTGCAGACGCACCGGCTACCGCAGGAGGTAAGCGGATTTGGAGACTGGCTGCAACCGAAGGTTGGTATGGATCATCCAGGATGGTGGTTAGCACATGAAGGAAGGAGAGGAGGTGACCCAAACTGATCTGAATGTAGGGCATGGAATAGATTAGCTTGAAGTGAGGAAGGGACTTGCCATACAAACCAGTATTAGGGATCGGAGATGATTGGTATTTAGAGCAAGCATTGGCCCCGCGGACGTAAAAGTAACGCAGCGCGGCCGTGAAAGCGAAAGTCACTGCGGTAAAAGCGAAAGTGATCGCGATGACGCGCTCTGTGCGATGACGCGAGGGATGCGTGGATAGCATTGGAGAGGCGGAGCGAGGCACACGCTCGCTTGTGTGCGTAACAGCAAGCTGGTGGCCGGAAAAAACCTGTAGGTAGCACTTCGAAAACCCGCTTCCTAAATGTCTCGCAGACAGCGCATGCGCTGGATCAGACAAGACCAAAAAATGTATATCTACCCAAATTAACCCTATTTAGAAACATTAGGATAATGAAAAAATTGGGGTGAAAACATAGCGTTCTAACCTATACCATGCCGTTTACTTTACATGTAGCTCTTTGATAATACATAGGTCACTGTCCTAAATTAGGAATGTAATTTACGAACTGCAAGTAACAGAAACATTTTATGACAAAAGCAGTAAGCCATTGAGCTATCCACATATATATAGATCTGGATCAGATCTGCATGGTGCACATTATTTGCAAAAGGTACATGTCCTTTGCACTACTTTATGATGAGTCAACACTGCCACTAACAAAACTCTGATTTATCCTCCAGAACATTAATCACTAAAGTTCTGGTGACATTTTTGTTGTTGCCTGAAAACTGCTGTGCAAGCAAGGAACTCTTCAGTAAGTGCCTTTAAACCCATGGTATGTCCAAATAGAAAGCCCCCTCCAGAGCTCAGGACCAGGTGCAGCTGCACCAGTTGCACCACCCTAAAGCCTGATTCTAAGAATAGGAATCCATAGACTCACCTTTCAACTATTTAAACATTGTTAAAGCTTGAGCACACGAGGGGACGGAATTGGGCAGAGGACAGACACACTGAATGACCAATATCTTCGCCCGTCAAGAAAGTCAACACATGTTTCGCTGGATGGAAAGTGCCTTCATTGAGGAAGCCAAAATAACATCCTGGGATGATACTATGCTACAAAGCTGCTCCGACACTTTACTTTTTATTAGGTACACGGTCTCATTTGGGACAAAAATGATACTGTGAACCGAGACCGAGTCTGAGAATCCCTGAATTCATGGCGACATTGACTTGATGGGATACAATATAACAGATGCAGCTCATTAAGGGCAAATTAGGAGTACCAGCAGGAAACACATGCCTTTAAAATAGTTAGAAATAATGACACCGGGAAAACAAGCCTTCTTATTGTGAAAAAAGAACATATTGGATTACCTACCGCCGAAACTAGAGACAAGCCTATCATTACCCATGCCAAAGGGAAATATACTTCTATTTGTAAATGTACTGAGAGAAATAATGAAGCGTTATTGAGAGAAAGAAAAGGGAAATCATGAATCCTAACCACATACAACTGCATAGTTGGTATATTAATGAACTATGTAACAAAGGTAATGTACTACGAGACTACGATCTGGTAGTGGAACTGGAAAAATGGATGCCATTACAAAAGCCCAACACGTAATCCAGAGAACAATTCTGTGACGGTTGTTGGTCCGTTTCCGCTGGTACTCGGTGAAACCGGACTCCATTTTGATTGCATCACACTGATTCAAGGATTTCCGCTTTCTGAAGGGCAAGGAGTAGCTCCATATGCATAAGGTTACTTACAAAACTTTTGATTTTGACATATAACATTTGCCAATGTTAAAAAAAGACAGCGATTCTTCAATATTTAAAACAGATTGGTCAATGTTAAAAAAATCTATTCGATTATTTATGACGTTTACAAACTTATGCTACATTTTCTGTGTTTAGGGGATCTTTGATGTGTACACTCACAATTATAGGATGAGTATGTCCTCTGTAAAAACCCTATTTATGTTTATGAAAGGATACATTAGTCTACACTGCGAGCTTAACGCACTCCATAAAACAGATTTCTTCATTGTGGTCCATCTCGAGGTGTTCTTGAATCTGACCAACAGAGCCAAACCAATGATTTCGGCCACTAAAGAATATGAAAGGGCATGCATGCCCCAGAGCAAAGAAGAAACCCATCATTAAAGTTTATGTTGAGGAGGGTAGCCACTGTTTAGATTGAGTCTAGGTGGGTATACTGTATACTGCTTTTTAAAGGTTAATGTGTTTCATCAGCTTTACTTTTACCGGAGGAATACATACTGTTTAATCTCATGACCACACCAGCTGCTCTTACCAGGTATTACCAATTTCCATTCGTCTAGAGGCTTTATTGCATCCCAAAAGGACTATACATTCATGTGTATTCCTTAACGAGGAGCTCTATACTTGATAAATCTCTTTCAGACAAATAATTTTTAGCCATTAAGAGTTTGGAACCAGTGTCACCTAAAACATTATGGGGTCGATTAGGATCGCGGACGGACGGACCCCAGAGCAGGAGGGAACCTCCGCATGGCATGCGGAGTTCCCTCCTGTGCAATTAGGATGTGACCGCCACCCTGGCGGTCACATCCTCTATTTTTAACATTGCCGCGGGTGCAGCTTCAAGCTGCCCCCGCGGCAATGTTAAAAATGCACGCATTGCATTTGCATGCAGAAAGAGGCAGGCACCGCGCGGTGCCTGCCGCTTTCTGCATGCAAATGCAGGGGGGTACCATAGGTACCCCCCATGTGCACCCCCCACCCCCCCCCTTCACCTAGGGGGCCCGCAACGGGCCCCCGCAGTGAAGTTCCGTATGCTTTTCCACGGCGGAAAACCCGCCGTGGAAAAGCATACTTTACTGGCCATCCTAATATGGTGGACGGTGTCTGGAAGACACCGTCACCATATTAGAGCTTTTCCGCCGCGGTTGTAATCCGACCGCGGCGGAAAAGCTGCGGACGGAAACCAGGACCCACCAGCCATCCTAATCTGGCGGTGGGTCTTTGGTCAGTCCGCTGCGAATTTTCCGCATCCTTGGGGCCGGCGGTGGCTTCCGCCGGCCCCGAGGATGCGGAAAATCCGCAATCATAATGACCCCCTATGTTTTGAAGAAAGACTCCCCAAAATACATAACCATAGTCCCATGCAGCTCCTAAGCACAATCAGTAGGAAATAGCTGTCTGATGAAAGAGGGTTGCTACTCATTCGACCAATGTTCTTATGTGGCAGATGGAAGTCTGTTACTGCACTACACAGGGGACGAACACCTGTTAAAAGCTCCCAGGATTCTTCAAAATATCAAGTGCTGCTCCTTCTGCTCTTCCTTTGCAAGGGCAATCTCCCCTATAACCCATTCAACTAGGACTACATTTTCATAGCACCAAGTTGGCATATTTTCCTAAGGGTTTGTTTTCATTGATTTTTTTTAACTGACATATCAAGTGAGTTGTACATCTTGTAAATTCTATTTTGAGATGTACTCAATGAGTTTTGATCCACTGTGCCAGTGATCAGATGACCACATGATCCTGAATCAACAGAGGTTCGGTTTCCCTCAGTTGAGTAACTGCAAAACAGTCCCAGCTTTTGTTGCTACTTTGCAGTGCTGCTCTGTAGGTGCCAAGTGTCTTCCTTGCCAGCATGCAGAATAAAATGAATATGCCACGCCTGCCCTGTAAGCAATTGGAGATTAAAGCAATCTCTGTGACCATATCTTCCTTGCTGTTTGACTAGTGTCGGATAAGGTACATGAAGTAGGTTTTTGTTGTAGGTCTGAACCTAATGCATGAGTTTGTAAACAGGTAGGTGGTAGAACTGTATCAGGATGTTCTCCTGGTGTTACTGTATTCCTAATGTCAACACTTTCTGGATTCAGCATTCTGGATTTGGTATGTCTGCCCCACATAGCATACATACAAACAGTGATACAAGAAGGAGGCTGATTATGCAACTACAGCCACATTAATAAAAGCCCGCAGTGCTCTTGGGGACTACTGCATGCTTCCACCAATGCTTCTGGCACCACTGGTTTAAATATTGCGGCTCCTGTCTAATGGGCAGTAGTTGCAAAAACCAGGAACTGTGAACTCAAGGACAGATGTCAGCTACCCCTTCCAGATCTCCTGCCCACTATATACACAGCAGTACCTTGGAGAAGTAAAACATGTGTGCATCCATTGATGTTCAAAGAGAAGGGTGGTCATAGCTGTCTTGTGTTGCAAATATCTTTGTGCAAATCTGGCCTGTGATTAAGTAAACCCTATCGGGTTATAGTTACTGCACATGTAACACATAATAAATATAATTAGATTCAGCTTTCAATATGGCATCAACATTTAAAACACAGGACAGGCTGTTGGAGGGCTTATTTCTTTTCTATTAATGAACAGACTGCTAAAGTATTCATCATTGTATTGGTCCATTTAGTTCTTTAGTATTGTGTGCCATTTTTTCACCACATGCTCACTTTGTAAAATTGGGTTAATACTTTCACCACCATTTTTACTTGACTTCTCTGATAGGAAATGGGTGTTAGTGATGGTATCGGGTCTACAAATTTGAGGGAACACTGCATTCCTGATTTTTCTCGCCCACATGCATTTCATCAGGGAACACCTTACAACTTACAACCTTACACCTTACAACTTTTGCCCAGGGGAAAGGACTGTAAAAAAAAAACGTGAACATTGGTACACAAACACTGACCCTTGTGTTTACTCCAATATCTCTAGTGAGAAAAGCTTGTAAAGGTCCAGTAATACCACAAGCTGGAATAACTATGCAGTATCAGTAATATCTTCGGAGGCATTACCAATATCACCGGTACTGCGGTGAGTGTTGACTCCATGCCATGTTAGACGCTTGTCTTCTCTTCAATCACCGACTTGACCAGTGTGCTTACTTCGCACTTGACGTTTTAAATCACTTCTTGTTTTCTCCAGATTCTCGCACCGCAGATTTATTTTCTACAAAAGGTATTTTTGTATTTTTTGCTTTTATGCTGGATCACATGCATGAATATCTACCACGGTTAGACCCGTAGTATTTGGTTTTCGGGTGAGTTTCATGATGCATGCTTCGTTTGGACCCCAGTAGGTGTTGCTGAGCTTACTTCATAATGACCTTTTGTCTTGTCGGTTTTGGGTAGTATTAACCCATTTTCCCCTATTAGCCTTTCATTTCCACCGGCTGTACCTGACATTGATAGCGCTCTTAAGTTTACTTACGTTCGTATTCTATGCTTACCTGTGGTTATCTCCAACCTTTGGGCATGTTGCACACACCGCGACCGGTCATACAGGTCTATTAATGAGGACATTGATGCCCATTAGTCTGGTTCAGCTGCAATTCGAAAACCTACCGTTTTTTATTTCATTCTTTTTTGCATGCTACATATACTGAGGATTCGCTTTTTAGTCATCTTGGATGCACACCCTCACCTGGCACGCACATGGCACCACCTTGTTGTGTTATATGGTTTTTAACATTTGTTCTACTGTCAAGCCGATTCATTAAGACATGATTAAAGTGGTGCTCCTCATATTATGATTTTCTCCCTCAAATGTCATAATGATCCCACGTGTGTGTTGTCACGATTTGGTTCTCTGTGTTACAATGAGGCACAGTTATGTACTTTGTTGTATCTTGATGTTACTTGTTATTTATTCTTGTTCACTGCCCCTTTAACTTGTTAGTTCTTTTTGGATCTTTCCTGTCTTTGGTGTTCTCTCTTCTGGTCTCATATGACAGTTGCTTGCTAGCCAGGAGAGGGACACCAGCTGATGCTTGTAGCTTACAATAAATACTTCCACTTTATTATATCCTGATATGGTCGTTGTGACTTCTTCCATACAACATTTTGGCGATGGAAGGCTAGCATGAAGAGAGGATTAAGAGAAGAAGCTACTGATTGACCAGCTGGTGGAGAGAACCACGCGTGTATTTGGAAAAGAAGATTATTGACAAGGTGGAATTTGTCAGTAATAGAGGAAAACGTGCTGTGCGACAAGGCTGAAGTGTACCCTATGCTTGGAGAAGATCGGTTATTCGTGTGACCAGAGTAAACTGATGAGATACCAAAGAATCACGGAGTGAGTACTATTTATTAAAATTTGTATCTCGCACATCCGTGCGACAAGGGAAACTGAGCTCAACGAGGGCAGCATCGCTGTTTGAGAGACAACTTGGAGGGAAACCGCTGAACAAGGTTTCAGCTGGGACTGGTGCAAAAACGCTTACCTCCGTTGTGCGACATTTGAAAGGAACAAACGCTCGGCACGAGTTGGAGTTCTTCGGGAGAACGCTTCCGTGGAGAACTATGGCAGCGCGGACATTGTTGCTTCTTTGACCAGGGTGAGTTACGTAATCGTCTGACGTATCACGCTGCACGTTGCGCTCTGACGTTTTCTTCACGTAACGGCGGCCATTTTCTGCTTCCATCAACAAGGAACGTTGCTAAGCGACGCGGGGCGGACATGAAGAGAGACACGGGAAAGTGATTTAACGAAAAGAAGACAGTCTCGTGAGTAATGTTGTGTACGTACTGTGTGTCTATTGTAACTCGAGGAGCAGCAGTTTACCTTAAAAAAAAAAGAAAAGAAGAAGAGTATAAAGTCTTTTTCACTACGAAATTGTATATCAGAGGGGTACAGTTGTAGCGCAGTACAAGCGAAGGTCAACAGTTGAAACACGGCAGAAGCATAATTATGGAAGGCAATAGTGTAGTTATGCCACCATTGTTTTTGCAGCAAACTGGGGAACCTCCAATAGAATGGGAGGAATGGATAGAGGTGTTCGAAAACTACATTGAGGCAATTGACAGCAAGGATTTCAGCGCAACGAGGAAAAAGGCGTTACTATTGAGCACCTTGGGGAAAGAAGGACAACATGCTTTTAAGTTCCTGTCCCCAGGAACTAATGCAGAGGGAAGGACGATTTCTAATGTGTACTTGGAGGCCAAAGCGCGTTTGAAGAAGAGGTACTCTAAGGAGGTTAACATAGTTATGGCAAGACATAAGTTTTACACGCAGCCTCAACGTCAAGGGGAGAGTGTGGACCAATTTGTTACTCGCCTACGGGAGTTATCGTTGAAATGCAACTTTGGGAACATCAGAGACGAAATGATTAGGGATCAACTCATCGTTCAATGTGGGAACAAGAAGATGCAAGAGAAGTTGTGGGCGGCGAAGAATCCCTCGTTGCATTGCTAAGATTGTTGAAGAATCTGGTGCATGCATGAAGGAGATGGAACGTAAAGGGAGTTCAAAAGAGAATGTGTCGTGCGTGGATGTTGTTGAGGAAGTGGGAGCTGTGGGTGGCAAGAAATCTTATGAGAGAAGTGAAAAGTATGTTGGGAAAAAAATGATCAGTACTTATGGGAATGGTGAAAGTTATAAGAGCAGAGACAGAATGTGTTCGAGGTGTGGCTTCACATATCACACAGCTGACTATAAGAAATGTTTTGCCTTAGACAAGGATTGTTTGAAATGTGGGAAACTGGGTCATTTTTCAAGAATGTGCAAGGTTGTGCCAAGAGGGAAGATTGCGGTTGTTCAACCTGAACAAGCTGATGTCCCAACAGTTGATAATGTTGAGGGTGCAAATAAAATTCTGTGTGTGAGTGATGAGGAGTCGGACATGAATCCAAGGAGGCGAGTGAGACCCAAAGCTATGTTTGTGATTGATGGTGTGCTTGTGGAGTTGATGGTGGATTCAGGATCGTTCTGGACCATTATTCCGGTGTGCTTATTTAGAGTGAATTGGCCGGTGGTTGAGTTGGAACCGAAAGATATCAATCCGGGTGGGTTTCAAGGTGAGAGGATAGAGATAGTGGGGTACATGTCTGCTAATATTTCTTTCAAAGGAAGAACCGTGAGGGGTAAGGTGTACGTTGCACAGTCTGGCCCAGCCATATTGGGTTGGGGACATCAGTATGACCTTCATATTGTGTTAAACCCGAGGGCTGATGACCAGGTCATGGTGGTGGATGAGGTACCCACCTTATCAATTGTTGATGGGATGCCTGAGCTGTTCAAGGAAGAGATTGGTGAGTTGAAAGGCTACGTGCATAAGATCATGTTGAAACCAGATGCTGTTCCTTTGCAACACAAGGTCAGGAAAGTACCTATTGTAGCCAGGGCGGAAGTTAAAAGGATGCTGAGTGAAATGTTGGAACAGGGAGTTATTGAGCAGATAGAAACCTCGAGTTGGATTTCGCCAGTCGTGATCACGACCAAATCTGACGGCAAATCCAGATTCTGTGTTGATTTACGCACACTTAACCCCTTAAGTGCTGCGTCGGTGCGTTGGCCGACGGCAGCACTACCTCCCCAGTGCTGCGCACGACCATTGGACGTCCATTCAGCACTGGTTCCAATGGACAGCGCAGCACTGGGGAGGGATGTTTAATAGCATCTATGAGGTTAACCGTAATATCATCGTGGATGGGTTTCCCCTGCCCAATATAAATGAGTTGGTGCTGTTGTTCAAAGGTGGCAGGTTCTTCAGTAAGTTAGACCTGCGGAGTGCCTACCATCAGATAAAACTCCACGAAGAGTCAAAACATCTGACGGCGTTTATCACATCTGAAGGCATTTTCCAGTTTACCCGGATGCCGTTTGGGTAAGCGTCGGCGGCAGGAGTGTTTCAACGGATTATGGGTTCGGTGTTGAGTGGTGTGGAAAATGTTGTGCATTTTCAAGATGACGTGTTGTTGTTTGGTAGAACAAAGGAAGAGCATGATGTGATCTTGAAGGCGGTGTTGAATAAGATGGAGTTGGCTGGTTTAACCTTGAGGAAGGATAAATGTAAGTTTGCGGTGGAAGAAGTGGAGTACCTGGGCTATACTTTGTCGGCGGATGGGGTGAAGCCCAAGCGTGATTTATTGGAATCCATAGGGAAGGCACCTGCACCTGTTGATAGGGACCAGTTGAGGTCGTTTCTTGGTCTCATCAAGTATTACGCAAAGTTCGTTAGGAATTTTGCGGATAAGACAGAGAATATTAGACTATTGCTCAGGAAGGGTTGTAAGTTTAGTTGGGGACAAGAACAGGAAGGTGCGTTTGTTTGTATTAAGAAAGAGATATGTGAGGCTGGTATTTTGACACCTTTCGATACCAACTTAGAGTCTGTCTTGACCGTTGATGCAAGCGGTGTTGGTTTGGGGGTTGTGCTTGCCCAAGTTCATTCCTCTGATTTAAAGACAGTAGCCTTTGCATCTAGGTCTCTTACTGTTTTAGGAGAGGAACTACTCTATTATAGAGAGAGAGGCACTTGCTGCAGCTTGGGGGTGTGCCTATTTCAGGATGTATCTTTGGGGATCTCTTTTCAGGTTTCAAACTGATCATAAGCCATTAGTGAGAATATTGTCGCCGGGAGGAGCTGGCAAAGGCTCGGCGAGGCTGGCGAGGTTGGCTGCAAGACTCCAAGAATATTTGTTTAAGGTGGAGTATATACCTGGTTGGAGAAATAACCTGGCAGATGGTTTGTCGAGACTTCCACTTCCCTGGCAGGACGTCGATCGGGAGGGTGTCGAATCGTCATTGTGTGAGGGTTCGGTGGCACCGGTTGGAGATGTTGTGGAGTTTTGTTCGGGCGCGATTGGAAAGGAGAAATGCGATGAGTGCAAGGCTGGGGACGGTGTGTTGAGTAAGGTGAAGGAGTTGATCGTCAAGGGAAGCAGGCGTGAGAGTACTCTTGAGCTTGCTGTCAGACCGTACTTGAAGGTGTTGGATGACTTATCCATTTTGGACGGAGAACAGTGTATGGTAATGAAAGGTGACAGGTTCATTCCCCCACATGATTTAACGTTCACCCTGTTCAAGTTGGCTCACGAAGGCCATTTGGGACAATCACTTACCAAAAAAAGGTTGAGAGAATATTTTTGGTGGCCGTTGATGGATCAACATGTTTCAGATTGGGTGGAGAGGTGTTCTGATTGTATAGAGAGTGAGAAAAGGCTTAAACTGGGTAGTCAGGTTCCTCATGGGTCCATTGAGGATCCGCTCGCTCCGTGGCATTCGGTCTGCATGGATTTTGTGGGTCCTTTCAATGCCCTTTATCCTGATTTGAGATTTGCCCTTGTGCTAATTGATGTTTATTCTAGGTGGTTAGTGGTTAAGTTTTGCAGGGAAATAACCACTAGAGTGACAATTCAACTTTTGACTGAAATTTTTAGGGAGGAAGGGTTTCCTTTGAAGCTCATTACAGATAATGGAACTCAGTTAACTTCAGAGGAAATGAGGAAGTTTCTGTGTGCCTGTGGTATTGTTCATTGCAGAACATCATTTTACAACCCACAGGGCAATGGAATGGTCGAGAGGGCTAACCGCATGGTCATGGGTGCCATCCAAATGGCTATGGCTACTGGAGGTTCAGTGAAATGCATGGTGGAGGAGTTAGTTTGGGCTTACCGCACGACTGAGAACTATTCTTCAGGCATGGTTCCTTTTAATGTAATGAGAGGTAGACAGCTGGCACTAAGCTGATTCCTGCGTGGATGAAGGAGTGTGTGAGTGTGGGGAATCCCAGTGGGTTGAAGAAGGCTGTGAAATCAGGGCTGGATTTGCAAAAGAGAATCAAGGTGAATGATTTGGTCAAAGTAAAACCTGGACGAATTTCGGGTGGTTTGACTAAATTTAGAGGGCCGTATAAGGTTAAATCTGTGCATGAAAGGTATGTGGTTTTGGAGAATGGGGAACACTGGAACCTCAGAAGAGTGGCACTTTACAAGAGATATGCCAATGTGGATGTGGGTGAAATGGTTGCAAGTGGTAAGGTGGTGATTGATGATCATTCTGAACGTGGTTGTGGCTCGATGAGCAGAACCCGGAAACCTCCTTCTTACTTGCGTGATTATTTTTGTGATGATCCTTAGATGTTTTCCTTGTTCTCTTTCTTTATTTTTTTTTTTCTTTTACTGAAGGAATGAGGATATGTTGTATCTTGATGTTACTTGTTATTTATTCTTGTTCACTGCCCCTTTAACTTGTTAGTTCTTTTTGGATCTTTCCTGTCTTTGGTGTTCTCTCTTCTGGTCTCATATGACAGTTGCTTGCTAGCCAGGAGAGAGACACCAGCTGATGCTTGCAGCTTACAATAAATACTTCCACTTTATTATATCCTGATATGGTCGTTGTGACTTCTTCCATACAACATACTTCTTATACCATAGGTTATCCACGAGATTAGGGGTGCTGTCCGTCGTTTTCAAGTTGCTTTTTGTCTTTTATAAATTGTGCCATTTGGCCCTTTGATTTTGCTTTGTTTTGGTTTTGTATTATACCTTATGCTTTGTGTCCTTCCCAACCTTGAAGAGTCACAATTGTATCACGTTGTGACGAAACACGTGTCGGCTGGTTGTTCTTTCTGTATTGATCTGATTGATAAATAAATACCTCCTGGTGTCAACCTTCATGTTTTCTGAAACGAGAAGTACCTGAACAGCGGTTTTTACACTGAAACCTTCTACCTAAACGTGTGCACAGGACTTTGTTCTAATTACCAGTATGGTATTCTTGAATCACATGCAATAAATGGCTCACTGAGCTAATTCAGAACCGAGAGACACACCTTAGGATTCCTAGGAAACCATGCACTTTGCTGAAATAATAATGCATATTAACGAATACCGACTCTCCGGGGTCTCTTGGCCATGACAGATATCCCATTTAGGGGGTAAAAATGATAATAATACAACATGCCCTCTTTACCACACTGAAAAGTTATTTGACAGTGTGTACTGGGAATTTCTGTGGTCAAGAACAGAATCAAAAGGTCTGTGCAGCAATGGGGTACAATGTGACAAAGCAGTCTATAAAAGTCTGTTGGCTGGCGTGCTGATGAACAAAGCCTTTTTATCCAGCCAAGCCATGTCCAGAGGCATGAAGAGTGCCCTTTATCACCCTCTTGTTCGACGCCTTCATTGAGATTTTGCTCTGAGTGAGAACGAGGAAATTAGACTAAGTTTTCAAGAGACTGTAGATTCAGACTTAGTCTTCAGAAAAGTATTAGTTCTCACTCCCCCTAAAATTGATTTATTATTGATGTTATAAGGATAAGCACTTTATCGGGTACATGGCAAATCCCTTAAAAACAAAGGTAATCGCTGTGAAAAATAGTTGTGCAACTCATGTACTTATGAAGCCACGCACGTGCTTTCTTGCACCTTCCTTGGCTGGGATGAAGTGCTGCTTTGGGACAGATGCAATTTTAAACTGACATTTGGACCGATCAACTGGTGCAAAATGCGGTGTTAGCACTCGATAAGTGGTAGAACTAACTGTTGGTGTGAAAGTGCATCAAGGCAATCAATGTCATTCAGAAATGTTGTCGCACTTCCTCCCACTCCAGTGCTGAGGCCCACAGTCTGCTCTGCCAAGGCACCTCAGCCTGTTCTGCATCATCCTCTGCTATTCTCATACTGAAAATCTTCCATGGCACAGTGATGCATTTCAGTCCTACAACTGTAACACTTCCTACTTTTACACTACTGGGACCCACAAAGGGTTGTTCCAGTGCAGCACATCATGACCTACACGCACCCGCGCGCTACTATCAAGCAACTTAGACTAACATGCAGTTATAACACTGCACCTTACTCCTGCCCCCACATTCACACTCTGTCACCTCAATACTGGGACCACACACTGCAACTCTCAATGAGGACCCGCAGCATCCCGTTTCCAGTACTGAATATTTCACACTGCACGTCTACTGTACTCCAGTCCAGCCCTGCAGCATCGCTGCTATTTTACTGCCGGGACCATACATGGCTGTACAAAGTGCAATACATTTCACCATGACCTACAGACACACCCTGCTACCCAGCACTGAACACACACAGCACTGCCAATGTACCCCAATGCCATTTGGCAACCCTGTCTTGTTCCAGAACAAAGATTGACACAGCTCCATCAGTGCACAGCAGTCCTGCTCAGCATCACCCTTGCAGCAGGGACCCTTGCTATTCCAGTACCGAGACCACGCGGAGGTTCAGGGAGTGACTCGCAGTCCCGGATGGAACCACCTCCCAGTACACCAGTAATGGGACACGTGCCCTACTCCTCCATTGTCCCTCCATATGGATCTGCAGTAACCCATGCATATTCAGTACCGAGGCCCACAAGTGGCATGCCCTAACATAAATATGGATAAAAATCATGAACGATACTAGGATCAGTATGTTTAATCTGTTTGATATAAAAACCAATTTACGTACCCAAAAGCTTTCGTTTTGAAGTGTCAAAGTGAGTCCCTTTCCAAAGATGAACCGTTTGAAGATATCATTTTATGAGGAAAATTTGCACTCCCAGGTATTACTGGGCAGCACATCTAAAGAACCTACAGAGTTTTATTGCGTACACGAACCTGCTATCTAATATCTAGGTATGAATTATGCATTGGGGTGCCACAGAGAAACATATGGTTTTTTTTTACTTTATACCTGCTTTTTACAGAAAATCAGAGCCTTGTCTCAGCCATCCATATACCAATCTTGGAGAGATTTTAGAGCTATCGAACTTAAATTATTTAAAGCAGCGGTTAACATGCAAAAAGACTCTACCGCTAAACAACACCTGTTTAAATGCACCTGACTGCATAGCTAACTTAAGACAAATGATAGCAGACAGCTAACACCACTTCTAGAAAGATTGAAGATCATACAGAACATAAGGAAAAGTCAAACAGCAATGTTGATTCTAGTGGATAAATCAGCCAAAAGCAATCCAGACACTAACGAGAGTCAATGCAGGCTACTGCACACGACACACTATGAGACGTAGCATTGTTAGGCAATGAGCAACTTTACCCCACAGTGCCTGAGTAAGACTGAGTAAGCACTTGCAGAAAATTTACCAAAATGTGAAGCTCTGGTTGCTATTTTTATTCAACTGTACAAATTTGAAAAAATCTTTGTGGGAGAGCTGAGCAAGCAGTGGTCAGCACAAAAGCTTCGGTCCGGGTAATATGAATTTCTCTTTGGCTAGAATTCTAAGTATGACAGTGTTCAGTAGACTTCAAAAGGTGCTCTTTGATTCACAGAGAAGTCACAAAAAAGGCACCTGGGTACATCTCAGGAAGGAGATGAGGCTGATAAGAGTAACATAAAGAGTTGGGATTAGGGCCTCGGCTAATATTCTATACACATATCACTGGTGTGAACTCCTAGTCACTCCCATGGCCTGTTTTGTGGGCTATCAGCTTTGGAGTCACTGCTGCTGTGACAGACTGCCTTTTGGAGGAAGAGAGGGCAGAGGAGTTGGCACTTCAAAAGGAAACAATCTCGCAAAATTATTGATAACGACTAAGACTCTAAATCACATTTGGTGCCTGGGAATAGGCTACAAGAAGGGAAGCTTGAGACCACAAAATCTGTCAACCATCAAGCAGCCAGTTGGGCTGTCCAAGGTGGCAATGCTCTGCAAGACTTTTGCCTGTGATCAGGTCTGGGGACCACAGCCTACTAGTCTCCCAGTTGGGTGAGGAAACATCACCCAGGGAAACCTAGACCACCTGCCCTGAACACTGGAGCATAAGAACCTGCCTGCTTGCCAAGACCAATGTGTCTTGTGAGGAAGAGAAGAGCAGTGGGGAATCCTGTTGAGATGATTTTGTTAGTAAGGTGTGAGATGGCTGCTGCCTCGTTAGAGCTGTCGCCAGTGTGCAAGGAGAGTCAGTGATTCTCTTATGCCAGAGGAGGGCCGCCGTGAAATGAGTTGTGATTATTGCTGTGCAGAATAGGTCATCACCTGGGTGCAGTGACGAACTGGAAACCCCAAATGCCAGAAGGAGCAGCCGTGAAGGGATTGCTGTGCAGCAAGGGCCATAACCCTTGTGTAGGGATGAGCCAATGACCCCCCGTATGCCAGGAGAGACAGCCATGAGGAAATCTGATCTGCTGATTGGGTCGAAACCAGTGTGCAGTGGAGAGGCGATGACCCAGTATGCCAGAGGAGCCACGGAGACCAATCAATAAGTGTGACCTGGTCGGGATCATCAACAGAGGAAAGGGCCACTGTGGGGACCCTTACGAACCTGAGGACCAGCATCATGAACTTTGCTCTCCTGCCTCTCCACTCACGATGGGAAGGGCCAGAGAACTTTGCTGTGGCCTCACTTCCGCCTACGAGGATCTTGAAGACCGCCGAGTGGAGCTGCTTGGGCCATGTGCAGAGAACATATGGGATACAGCCGGTGTAGATCATGCGACCGCAGAGGGGGCGTGCTCAGAGACACCACTCAGATCCTGCAAGTGCAGATAAAACTGACTTCGGATCAGTCAGCCCCCAGGAACTTGCTTGCTCGACGCTGGAACTCTTTTGGCTTTAAATACAGAGTTCCGATTACGGGAGAAAAGCTGGTACAATGCACCTTAGCCAAGTTCGAAATTGCGACGATGGGAGACTTGTATATGGATGGACATGTCCTCTCAGTAGCGGATGATGCCTGTTTTCAGAACGTCCCTTTCATGGACAAATTCACAGTGGGGCGAATTTGTTCAGCTCTGCGAGCCACTCTATCCACCTTCCCTATTGAGCCCGATTCTTTTGTGCCACTAACTTTTGTCATTGAGGGAGAGACAACTGCACACCTTATCTAGAAAATATACAAAGCGTGCGCAGGCAGCCGTCCGGTAAGCGATGACAAGGTATGCAAGGAGTGGGAGGAGGACCTGGGTTGAGACATTATCGATGACCAATGGGCCAAATGCTACGCAGTAACACAGGAAGTCTCTCTCAACAGCAGACACAAGCTGCTACATTTCAAGTTTTTAAACCGTATATATTGTACCCATGCCAAAACACACAGGTAGACCCTTCCAGGCCACACAACTGTCAGAAATGTAACGCCCCTCACGCCGATTTCACACACCTAACATGGAGCTGTACTGGACTGCAGACCTATTAAAATGAACACACTCTGAACTGGGTACCATAATAAATCTCACCCTTATTCCCACGCCGGAAGTGGCGTTGCCAGGATACACAGTTAATTTCCCCAAGAAAGTCAGGCAGTTCGCGTCCCTTTGCCTGCTACTGGCCAAACAGGAAATAGCTTTAGTTTGGGGACGCAGAAAGGCGCCTACTTTGCAGGGTTGGCTTTGCAGCTTGGCACACTGTAACATAAATAGCGAGGTTTATGCCAGCATTATGCCGAGTTCGTCCCGACCAAAGTACATATGGGGCACATATTGTGCATATGTGGAATCTCAACAACAGGGCACAAACTCACAATTTGCAAGCGGTCTGGTTCCGGAGGGTGTGGGGCAATGACACGTGGCCACTAGAATGGAAACTACAGGACTTTAGGACTGATCTCTAAAAACATGTCACAACACTTCGATGGGAATGCCACACATATATTGATGGGGGCCTCAGATGAAGGGACTTAACAGCTAAGGATAGATTACTAGGTCATGACTGCGCAGATGTGAATAAGACAAATGACAGGTGAAAACTCAGACTATCAGGTATTAATGGCATGATAACTGATAATTGTGATAATGTGTGGCTACGCTAATGATGAAATGTAACACTGTGTAACTATGAACCACCATTTCTGTAATGTGTAACTAAGAGAAAATTTGAAAAGAAAGTTTTAAAAAAAAATACTGAGTTGGAGTCAGACTTCTGAGACTCAGACTACCAGTGAGGCTTCACTTGAATGTCATCTGTAGTGAATGGAAAATAACTACTACAGCTAGAGTCAGTAGGGAGTAGGACTCATTGAAGAACCTAAAGAAACAAACAAAAACTTGTGATTCGAGAAGACAAGTGGGTTTAATGCAATGCATGGAGGGTTCCATGCAGGGCTATCTACCATTGATAAAATCTTTTACTCCACATTTGGTCCCTAAGTAGCATCAGCACAGTACAAAAGAAATGAATCTTTCCTGTCTTCTTTAGGTCTCGACTACAGAAAGTGTTCTTTGTGGCAAACCTATCGCTTTCAAATTATAGCAAATATGCAGAGTGCACTTTAGGTCAGCCCATGCTAATGACTGGATAGCTTTGTTGTCTCTGTCAGGTCTCTGCCAATGATTCAATTACTTTACTCCCTACTCAGGAGTTCAGGTTGGCAGAGTTGTATTCTTTCATAGCTGAGTTGACAACACCATTTTTCTTTGTGTTTCTGTGCTCCATGAGAGTGCCTCTCTTTTCTTGGTCACAATAACCTCCCTTTCCATTCATTGATTCCCAATAATCCCCTTCCAGCTTCATTCCTCTTCAATGCTCCTCTTCTCGTGTTGTTCTTCAATTCCAAATGTTCATATACAAAAAAATAATGAAGAGGACCCAGATGTGAAGTGCTACAATCCCTTCGCTTTCTTTAATTGCACGGTTGCAAACATTCTTTTTCACTTTAATCTACATTTTCAAATGACCATAAGCCATGACAAAATGGCTGCTGGTGAATCACAAAGCATGTATGCATATGCATCACTGGCAATATTGGAATGGTTTTTCCTTAACAGAACATTGATTCCATGGGCACCTACACCACTGCATTCATGAGATGCGTCCTGATGCACTAGTGGCTATTTTCCCCCTTATGTAATGCCATTGCCAAACAAGCAATATCACCTACTGGCCGTAGCCAATGCCTCTGCAGACTTCTTTGACCAGGTTGAGAAACGTAAACCTCAAGCTGAGGAACATCGGGATGGAAGTTAATGTGTGTACTTTATTAACTGTACAATTAATTAAAATCATTACAGTAAAAAAAGAAAAGAATAAAGAAAAGAACGATTTATGTATAAACACTAAAAAGAAAAAAGAAGAAAAAAAACAGTTATTACAGACTTCTTTGCCTAATAAAAATATAGTACTTCTGTGCTAAATAAAAATTCAGCACCCCGCATAGTTGGCCTTTCCCCAACTTGTGTGCCTTGAAGTTAGTCTGTATTAGTGAGCACTTGAGCTGGCCTCTATGGTGCACTAAGTATCTTACAAGGGACGTTTTTTTTCTTTTGGGGGCGTACGAGTGGGGCTCTGTCAATGGTACTACGTAAAGAGATCCCATCATCTTTAGTCCACAGAGTTTGCCGTGGGCTTCCCCTGGGTTGTACTACTTCCGTTAGCGACTTTTAAGGCTAACCTATTTTGATGAACAAATTTCGCCAGTCTCGCTAAGGTCATTGTGTTGGTGGTTGACAGACACAAGGCTGATGCTTCGCTACATGACTTTATACTCTTACTGAGGCAGATCGGGCGCAGCAGTCGCCGGCGTTCATTGTTAAGGTTGGGACAGCAGCAGAGAAGGTGCAACCAGGATTCCCTCTTGTAGGGTCACAGTCTGCAAGTTATGGATTTCCCTCTTCGGGCCCATGCAGGATTAAAGTCAGCTATCCCAAGCATGGTCAGCCTCATGAATAAAATTTTGCTTCGGACCTGTGTTGTAAGGGCCTCACTTAGGTAGGGTTGTGCTTTTCCTGCCATGTATGAATGGTTTAATGAATCCATATGAGAGCTTCGGGGTAGAGTTTTATGGTCGAGGTCAAAGGAGATTTTGTGCACTTATTTGTTAACAGCTCTCTTCCAGGCATTCAGGGAGATGTCCTGCCGCGGCATGCTTTCTTCCTCGATCTTCAATACTTTGATTGCGTTTCCCAGCCTAGTTTGCCATGTCGAGCCTGGCCTCTCAAAGATAGATCTCAAGTGATTTTTTTAGGGAATTAGCCTGGGCCCTTAATGTCCTTAGATATAGCTTTATAATCTCCCCCAGGCAGATCCAGTCTGGCCTGGCTGGGCCAAGCTCCAATCTTAGCCTAGTTTTTCTTGCTGTCCTTGGTATGTGTAGCACCGATTTGTATGCCTTGGCTTGGGCTAAATTGAGGAGAGCGTCCAATTTCCCGGGGAAGGCAAGATGACCGTAGCTAATTGCTGGAAGGAGCTTTGCTCTTAGAACTGTCACAATTGGGCTGGCGGATGGGCTAATCAAATACTGGCTTAGTTGTCTTAATAAATGTATAACCTTGTTGGCTTTAGAGCTCTGCTGATTTAGATGTACATTCGCCTTTGCCCGTTCCGTGAACCAGACCCCTAAGTAGTTGTATGAAGCCACCAAGTTAATTAGAGTGTTTCCCAGTTGCCACTGTACATTCTTTTTCCGATGGTAGGACCCAAAAATGATGACCTTGGTTTTTCCTTGATTAACTATCAGGTTGTTGGTGATGATAAAACTGTTTAGTGCATTTAATGCTCTTTGTAGGTCCACCTTCGTATGGTCCAATATGGCTGTATCGTCAGCATACGGTAGGACTGGGAGCCTCACGCTTCCTAATCTTGGGGCTACTAAACTGGCTCCTTTTAGGGCCTCTCCCAGGTCCGCCGTATATAAGTTGAAAAGGATGGGGGCCAGCACGCACACTTGCTTCAACCCATTCTCTGTGGTTATTTTGGGGGAAACTGTACGGCCACTTGTTTTGACCCGCACTCAGGTGTCCTCATATAATGACCTTATTGCCTTCAGAAGATTCGGCGGAATGCCCCACTTTTCTAATTTCCAACATAATCGTTTTCTGTCTACTTTATCAAAGGCTTTGCTATAGTCCACAAAGCAGCAAAAGAGTGGAGGATGGTTCTTCAAGGTTGCCTCGGCTGAAAGGTGTGCTAGCGCCAGGACGTTGTCCATTGTTGATGCCTGGGACCTGAAGCCAGTCTGGTGCATGGGCATTATCTTTCTCTCTTCGACCCCTTTTTCTAAATCATTCAGTAATAGGTGAGCATATGCGCTGGCTTCCAAATCAAGCAAGGCAATGAGCCTGTAGTTTGACGGCTTTAGGCGATCTCCTTTTTCGAAAATTGGGACCAGTATGGAACCCCTCCAAGACTCGGAGGTTATGGCGGTCAAAAAGGTGTAATTAAAGAGCAGAGTTAGGAGTGCTGCCCAGAACTCCGTTGCCTGTTTGAAGACCGGCGCTGGAATCCCGGTGGGCCCTGGCGCCCCTTCATTCCTCATGCTCTTGAAAATTTTGATGACCTATTGGATGTTTGCCGAGGTTGGTAAGGTGTCATCAGCGTCGGCCGGAGATCTATTACCCATAGAGGCCTTGCCTGGGCTCGAAGCTGTGACTCCTGGCTTTGTGCTAATCAGTTGGACTTGCTCAGCTGGCTCCGCCTTATCACTTGATAGGACTTTGTTGGTGGAGGCTGTTACATATAACTACTTCACATATTGCATCCAATCTTTTTCTGCAACCCCATTTTCTCTTGATGGTCCTCGGTTGCTCACCTGGTTTATATATCTCCAGAGTCGTGCTGGGTTCTTTTAAACCCAGATGGTTTGACTGGGTGTGAGTGTTTGATTGTTTCAGATGCTCCGTCCATCACCACCCCCTTTTGTACCGCTTTTGGCCACCAAAGTGTGGAAGGGTATGCTCAGACGTGAGTCCCTTGCTCACTTTGCCACTGGATTCAAGCAAGCCTGGCTGAAGACGGCTGGAATGCCAGAAACCGGTCCTCGGAATCTTGTTTCCGGTCCAGGAAAGACATGGCTTGGCAGTTCGGGCTGGACTGTTCCCATGAGGCACAGGGTCAGACTGATTTGCATATAGCCATGTCTGAACTGGGGTGGCAGAGTGGGCTAAAGAACGGTGATGGATTAAACCCAGATCTTTTGACTGGGTGTGAGTGTTTGATTGTTTCAGATGCTCCGTCCATCACCACCCCCGTTTGTACCGTTTTTGGCCGCCATAAGTGTGGCAGGGTATGCTCAGACGTGAGTCCCTTGCTCACTTTGCCACTGGATTCAAGCAAGCCTGGCTGAAGGCGGCTGGAATGCCAGAAAACGGTCCTCGGAAGCTTGTTTCCGGTCCAGGAAAGACATGGCTTGGCAGTTCGGGCTGGACTGTTCCCATGAGGCACAGGGTCAGACTGATTTGTATATAGCCATGTCTGAACTGGGGTGGCAGAGTGGGCTAAAGAACGGTGATGGATTAAACCAAGATATTTTGACTGGGTGTGAGTGTTTGATTGTTTCAGATGCTCCGTCCATCACCACCCCCCTTTGTACCGCTTTTGGCCGCCATATGTGTGGCAGGGTATGCTCAGACGTGAGTCCCTTGCTCACTTTGCCACTGGATTCAAGCAAGCCGGGCTGAAGACGACTGGAATGCCAGAAACCGGTCCTCGGAAGCTTGTTTCCGGTCCAGGAAAGATATGGCTTGGCAGTTCGGGCTGGACTGTTCCCATGAGGCACAGGGTCAGACTGATTTGCATATAGCCATGTCTGAACTGGGGTGGCAGAGTGGGCTAAAGAACGGTGATGGATTAAACCCAGATCTTTTGACTGGGTGTGAGTTTTTGATTGTTTCAGATGCTCCGTCCATCACCACCCCCTTTTGTACCGCTTTTGGCCGCCATAAGTGTGGCAGGGTATGCTCAGACGTGAGTCCCTTGCTCACTTTGCAACTGGATTCAAGCAAGCCGGGCTGAAGACGGCTGGAATGCCAGAAACCGGTCCTCAGAAGCTTGTTTCCGGTCCAGGGAAGACATGGCTTGGCAGTTCGGGCTGGACTGTTCCCATGAGGCACAGGGTCAGACTGATTTGCATATAGCCATGTCTGAACTGGGGTGGCAGAGTGGGCTAAAGAACGGTGATGGATTAAACCCAGATCTTTTGACTGGGTGTGAGTGTTTGATTGTTTCAGATGCTCCGTCCATCACCAACCCCTTTTGTACCGCCATAAGTGTGGCAGGGTATGCTCAGACGTGAGTCCCTTGCTCACTTTGCCACTGGATTCAAGCAAGCCGTGCTGAAGACGGCTGGAATGCCAGAAACCGGTCCTCTGAAGCTTGTTTCCGGTCCAGGAAAGACATGGCTTGACAGTTCAGGCTGGACTGTTCCCATGAGGCACAGGGTCAGACTGATTTGCATATAGCCATGTCTGAACTGGGGTGGCAGAGTGGGCTAACGAACGGTGATGGATTAAACCCAGATCTTTTGACTGGGTGTGAGTGTTTGATTGTTTCAGATGCTCCGTCCATCACCACCCCCTTTTGTACCGGGTTCTTTTGTTTGAGCAGGGAGAAAACTTTAAGCCATTTGCTTTCCATGTTGGCTTTTTTGTGTTCCCATAGCTTCTTCCTTAAGGATGCCCTCAGTGAAGCAATCGATGCTCCCTCTGTTTGGCTGCCCCCTCTTTTCTTTTCTGCGAGAGCCTTACGCAAAAGTCTTTTATGTTCTTGTATGTCGTGTGGACAGGTACTTCCTGGTCTGAATTGCCCTTTTGTTCTAGAATTTTGGGATTTGGAGTTCCCAAGCTTAATTTGTAGATCCTCAATGATATTCTCCCATCCTTTTATGGGTGAGAGCTCTGTGGGCAGACTCCCTTCCTGTGCCTGGCCCAGCCATGTTTGAAGTGTCCCTTTAGTCTTATCTGACCACTTGATCCTCCGCAGGACGCTGTGTTTCTCCTCCCCACTTGTCTCCCCGATGGGTTGATAGATGGTAGCAGGCGGTACGTCCAACTGAAATGCTGCTCTTAATGGCCTATGGTCGCTTTCCTTCCGATCTTCAAATTCGAAGTCATCCATTCTGGCCTCCAACTCTCCGATAAACATGATGTAATCAATTCTTGAGGCGACCCGAAAAGTAGGCTGAGGCTGCCAGGCGGCCGAGCGAGCTTTTTTCAGTGCATAGGTTGATGTCAGCTTGTAATTGTTGAGAAGATCGTGCAGGGGAGCTGCCCTGCCTGATCCCGGGGGGGGGGGGGATGTTTCTGTTTTGTGGAGATCTTTCAAATTAAAGTCCCCAGCTAGAATGACCTGGTATGTTTTGTGTTTATTTAGCAGATCTTCTAGGTTTTGTGCCAGTGCCTCCAGCTAGTCTTTCATTAGGGTCTGTGCGGGGTTGATATAACAGTTTATTACCAACAGGCGCATTGGATGTTTATTAAAACTCAAACCTCTTATCTGTAGAGCTTGCAGACCGGGGGAGTTCGAGTTAATGGCGATGGCTGCGAGAGCACACTTGTGTTTTATAAAAACTGATAGACCGCCAGCTGGACGGTCAAAGATATTCCTTTTTATGGCTGGTACTTGATGTTCGTAGTACCCTGCCAGAGGAGTGGTGGACAAGGCCCATGTTTCTTGGAAACAGATTATGTCTCCAGTTTCCAGGAACTGCTTCAGGTTTTCATTTTTGCAGATTTTGCTGATCCTTGCTATGTTCCAGGAAATTATAGTTATATGCGACTTTGATATTAATCTAGGCCCAGCATCTCCTCTGGCAGGCTGACTTTTGTCACGGTTAGGAATACTGTATCCTCCTTCTTGTGAGTCCCTTTTGATCAGGGATGGGGGAGGTGGTGCGTATAACGCGTTGATTATTTTGGCATGAAATTCTAATGCCCGTTAGGTCCCTTTGGCCCATCTGGCTTCTGTCTGGGGGTCCCAAACTGTTTGTCCCGCGCAGGACCGACCGAGTGACCTTTCTCCCACTATCTGGGGCCAAGACAAGTGGATATTTTGGGTGTGACAATATATGAACTTCAATGCCCCACTCGGCGAGTAGGGTGGAGTTTTTCATGACGGCTTGTTGTATTTCTTTATTCTTCAGTCCCACCACTGAAGAGTCGCCATGTGTGTCCCCATTCATGCTCAGAAAATTCACCCATTCTATGTCCTCTGTATGTATCTTGTCTAGGGTATCCATATGTTTAAAGAGGGGTAGGATGTTACTCCGATTCAGGATGTCATGTTTTCCCATGCTAGAAAATCTCGGAGTAAGGACCACCTCATAAACAACTGCTGATGCACCCGCAGTTAGGGCCCTTTCTCCCTTTTCTATGGCAAACTCTGCTGGGGTTGGCACTATGCTGGTGCTTCCTTGGTGGATTGAAGGAGATCCTCCTTGAGGCCACCTATTTTGGCCGTTGTTGGTCCTGGTGGGAGGCTAGGGCTGTGTGCTTAATTGTGATGGATTTGGGGTAGCCACTTGTAGCATCTATGTTGCCGAAGTTGTCTGGGTGAGCAATTCTACAGGAGATGGACTTATTCCGGCCATTGGATAGTTGTCTGTGGGGTGATTTGGCCTTGCTGCTGACTTTTGACCCTTCGCACTGGAGGTACTTGATGATATGGTTTGTTTATGTTGAGCTTCCATTGGCAGGGAGACCAGGGGGGCCCTTTTGCCACAGTTTTTATCTGTAAATATTGGGTACAACTGGGTAGCTTTTGTGCCCCCTTGTAAAGTTGGTTGAGTGATCTTCAATAACTGTGATTGTCTCACTTTTAGCTTTGTTTTTTTCTGTTGCTTCTTTAGCTTCTTTTTTGCTCTCCTTGATAAGGAGGGTTCATGTACATCCGTTGTGTGTGAGGTATGTTCCTGCAGGACTCTTCCAATGGCGTCGCTGTCCCTGAAGTTTAGGCTTTGTGGGTTTTTGGGTGTTTTTGGGCTGCTGTCTGGTTTAATGGTCATGTGCTCTGCACTTTTGCCATTATCGGCTATGTTCTTCTGTCCTAATGGAGCCCCAGATGGCTGTGTCACCTTCGGGGTGTGACTGTTGTACTTCGCCTGTTCTTCTTTGTTGTTTAAAGTCGGTGCCGCCATACTCCCTTTCGCTAGTTCTACTTTATCAGCTAGGACCTCAGGAAGGGAGGCCCACTTCTCGATAACATTTGAACAGTGGCAGGAGCAGTCACCCCGGTTGGAAACCTCATGTTGGGAGATCCTGTTGTCTAGGGCGAACAAAGCGATACAAAAGGGGATGATGGTCGGAGCGCTTGAGCAAATCAAACACTCACCCCCAGTCAACTGATCTGGGTTTAATCCATCACCATTCTTTAACTCACTCAGCCACCCCAGTTCAGACATGGCCATATGCTGTTGTCTAAGACCTCTACCTTGGAGCTTATGTCTGCTAGTCGCCCTGCAATTGCTTGTAGAAGGTCTATTTGTACTTCCATCTTTGTCGATTGCCACAGGAGGGCTTTATTAGTGGCACTATTTGTCTCAGTCGGGGATGATTTCTCAGAAGTCGTGTCAGCGCTGCTGTTGCAAGCGAGGTAGTCAGCTTTTGTGTTTGGGGCCCATGGAGACACTAAAGGCCATGACAGATTTGGAGTAAGATCTAGGGTTCTTTCGATTTTTTGTTCAAGGTTGTGAAGGAATGAGACTGTGAACTCCCCTGCCACTGGGGATACTGGAGCCAGAAGGTCTGGCTGGGAGTCCGTTGGTTTGGAGTTTTTGGATTCCTATTGGGGGTCACTTGTCTCTGTGGTCTGAAGGTATGGGCCAAGGGCTTTGGTCTGAAGGATTTGCACTGTTGTCGTTACTGTGGAGCCGCCTTTGGGCAGAGCTGTAACAATGGTCTTGCTGGTTATGGTGTCCTGCCCATTGTCTGTGAACAAAGGGGGGGGGTTCCACCCCTGAATTGTCCTGCTGGTTGCTTTGGGTGGGGCTGCTCGTAGGCTACGCTGGCCTTTTCCTGGTTGGTCCTAAGTTCCTCGCAGGGGGAGGTCTCATCCTTGAATATGCACGTGGAATTGGACGATCGTCTACTATGTTCATTAGTGCTGCTATCTTGGGCCGGGCATGGGATGTCTGGGAGAGCGACCTGGGTGGTGCCGTGGTTGCTACTGAAGGGGTCATTTTTCTTAATTAAAACGTTTCTGATTGAGCCCCTTTGGTCAGCTTCTTGCAGCTTTTCATTTAAGTTGTCTGTTAGTGATTTGCTCCTCGTAAACCGTGTTGTTGTCCTGTTGATGGGCAGATGAATCGTGGGGCTTTTTTCCGGGGTCGTGAGCAATCGGCCCTTCCTTTTGGGCCCCATGTACCAGGTGTCCTGCTGGGGTTTAGCTTCCCGCTAGTAGGCAGCTGCTCTGAGTCTGGGGCGAGGCCCCTGTTCCCCTTTTATTGTCTTTCGTTGCTTGTCACCCTCTCCGCTCTCTCTCCTCTTATTTTATGGGGGATGCGAGGTCTGTCAATTCTCCTTTAAGGTGGTGCTTGAGCTAGTGGCAAAAGTGGTTTTTGTGCTGATTCGGTGTGACCAGATGCTCCCTGTCCCCCACCTGAGCTGAAAGGTCAGGGCAGAGGTGTGGGTAGTGGAGGGCAGGCAGATCCGCGTGGGAATGGTTGAGGCAAGCGGGGCTCACAGGACAGGTCACAGGCTCCCCCTGACCTAGTCAGGCCACCTCTATGGACCTGTCGAGGGCTCTAACTTCATGCAGCCGCCGCCTAGAGGCAGCTGCGCTTGCCGCCGCTCTGGGAGGGAAGGAGCAGCCCAGCTATGGAGGGCCCTCCCGCGGTGGAGAATCAGCTGGGGCAGCGCGTGGGCTGAAAGTCAAGGTGACGGCTGCAGCTGCGGCTGCTGAGGGCCCGCGTTTTCGCTCATGTGAAACGGTGCAATTTTGAGCGGTGATGGAGCGATAATTATGCGAGGCTCGGCTTTGGTAGGCTCTTGGGGAGTGCAGCTCTGGTCTCCGCTGAGACTCACACGGCGTTCGGAGGATGTGCAGCTCCGCTCTGTGACTTCCCTCAGCGGCTGCTACAGCAGCAGCGGCTACGGCTTGATGGTTTTTCATGAGTTTCAGTTGTTCAGCCGTCCGCCATCCGTGTTCGCCGCTCACCACCGCCGTTACAGCCCTCTCCTGCACTTCGCTGCTGTAAAACGTGGACTGGAAACAACAGCACTCAGAATCCGCTCTTTGTGCACTCAGATTCCGCTCCAGTTTGAAGCTGCGGAATTTAATGTGCCAACTATGCTCATGGCCATGTGTGAGATGCAAGTAAACTTCAATTTTCAATCTGAGTTGAATGCACCACATTTAAAACATTACATCATGTCAAGCTAAGTTACCTGTTGGCACTTATTACTAAAGGAAAAGTACATCCAAGGGTTAGCACTTTAGAGGTACCAATTGGTCTCTCAGCAAATCTCTAAACCATGCGTGAATAAATGTAATCAAAACACAATTAAAGGCCGCAAATACATGTAGCAAAAAAATAACTCAAATATTAATTTAAATTATTATCTTCAGGAAGAGAGTCAACGTTATACTATCCAGCATGTAAGGCACTGAGCAGCTGGATGGGATCAAATCCTTTCCCTAATTGGATGAATGAGATCAACAAGGATCTTAAGTGAGGCCCTCACATTGAAAGGTCAGTTATAATATCGAGCCTGCTGCCGAATTAATTGTGGGATTTCTAAGAGAGCTTAGGAATGAGATCATTAGTAGGTTGATTGCATATTCCAATCCAAAGTGGAAGAAATAATTGTCTCTGGAGAAGAAATATAGGAAACAAAATACATAAAGAGACAAGCAGCTAATTTTGAGACAAAGAATTCTTCTACTCGTTGCAAAACGTTTCCCCACAGTATCCGTGGCACTCATTGTAGGGTTAAACTCAATCATGAATAGCTCTAGGAGGGCTCCAGCACAATATGCCACAAGAATGATATTATTAGCATCTAAACCACTTAGAGGAGGTGGCACGTGCTGAAATCGAACAGTAAACATATTTTCTGAAATGATGAGCAGCCACACGCTAGTGGGACAAGTGGTGAGAAGATTCATTGGGCTGTATAATAAAGTTCGTTCATTGTTTGTTTTTCTTCCTGTTATGTGCTATATCATATTTTATCTCAATGCATCTTAGACCCTATTTGTATGATCATTATGGCATTTAAAGCTGTATGGAAACAAGTGTCAGAAGCACCCGAACACCCACCTTATCCCACAAGAGACTGAAGAATAGATAACTTCGTCAGACACTTTACAAATTAAGGCCTTAGTTCTATGCCCTCTGCTCGATGTTAGGTGTTATTTAGGACCGTACCAAAAACATACGGCAGGCTTTGCCGAATCTATTGCCTACCATTGATTGGCTTTGTTGTCACACTCATTTACCTGCTTTATGTTCCGAGGGTGTCCTTGTCCATCTAGTGTTTGTCCCTTCTCTGCAGCATAGCCCCTATACCATCTGTTTAATTGGATGACTTGAGTCCTTTCACTGCTCACCTTTAAGGAACCACAATCTCATTGTTGCTTCAGCACTCCAGGAGTGTATGTGTTTTATAGCTCTCTCTTTCGTGTGTTGCTTCCCTTTACAGAACCCCCCCCCCCCCGCCCCCCGCTGCTCCCTCATCCCTCCCCCAAGCTGGTCAATTGCTTTCATCACCCTTCTGTCTTTTTCCTAAATTGTTTTAGGCCTCCCCTGAACCGGCCGGCCTCCATTGCACCCTAGCAGTCATCCACTCCCTGTTACTTTCCCCTATCCACTCCCCAACTCGTTCCTTCATTGGCCCTCCAACTCGGCAGTACCGTTTTATTTTTATTTTTTGGAGGGTGGGCACTTTCGCACAAGGGACTTTTTTTATTCTTTATTTATGAGCCACCTTTGATTATTATATCATATAAAAAAAACAATGACACGTGCGTGCGCTTACATCACCATGCATGCACACACCTACAAACCAAAGTGGCAGCTGTCATCAGGTCCTTTAAAATTGTTTTTATATTGTTTTGTATTTTGACCTTTTTTTCACAGCAGTGGCAAAAATGCATTTTGCCGATGTTGCACACCATCAACAAATAGCACTGGAAAAGCCAATAGGTCCAAAAGGTGAGGACTATTAGCTTTGCCAATGTTTGTTTATCGTGAAGGGACGAGGCCTGGGATTCCTATTCTAATAAACATTAAATTTGAATGTTTACCCCCAAAAAGGACGTAGCACTTTTCCAATGATGATATCCGATGTCTGTAATTGTGTTTTGTTCTGGTGCACATGGGCTTTGCGTGAGCCAAAGAAGGCTAATCAAACTATTAAACATTTACTAGCACACAAGGTATGTTATGGTAAATCTATTGTATGGGAAATCCATTTCAAAGCATTAAAAACCCATAAAAGTGAGAATAGTGACCGGCTCTGTAATGTAGTGTAATCCCACCAAATGAGGACCAATACCCAAGGTTGTATGCTGCAAGCTGGTTTATTTATTTATTAAATAAGTTGGCAGAAAGAGCGCCGAGTGTGTGTGCAGCGCCACTGCTCCGGTCACTCTCGGGCACGAACCTCCGTTCGCGCATGCGCACTCCACAGTCGCTTCCTGTCGTAGCGTGTTGCGTCACACACACGACGACAGAAATCTGGAGCGCACACTACATATCTCCCTTTTTTTCACACACAACAATTGAGTTCATTTGTTCAACAGTCTTCCACTATAAAGTCTCTAAAGCGTGTGGGTCTGCCCACCCTTATTCCTGCTCGAGTGCATCTTACCGGAGAGTTGACTTCACAGGCTCCTTCTGGTACATGACTCTCTGCTGCCTCTCTCTACATATCTGGTTCTTCTCTCTGGGGAGTGACACCCCTTTCGGCTATTGTCTCTCTCCCACTCAGTGCTTCTGGGTCTTCTCTCCTTATTTGTTCTCCTTCGCTTTCTTGGCCGTCGCCTCCTGCAGTCGCACTTTCCACTCCATCCTCTTGTGTGAGGTCTGAGTGATTGCTTCTTCCTTCAGTAGGCCATCTTACAATTTTGTTTATCTTCGCCATGCGATCTTGGGACCACACTTTCCCGTCACTGAGTAACGCCGCTCTGTCATACACTTCCTCCACTCTCAGGGGCGGGCTGTACTTACTTTCTCCTTTCTTTTTCAGTACTGCCAACTTCACACTCACCCATTCTCCTCTTTCCAGATCCGCTTCTCTCAATTCCTCCTCCGATTGTAGTACTCAGTGTACACTCTTTGCGCCTTCTCCAGATTATGCTAGACTACTGCCGGGGACCATTTGCTGGTGATGGTTTTTTCTCTCCAAATCACATTGTCCTTAGTGAAGGGGTGCCTACCCCTCAAGATTTGGAAGGGGCTATATCCAGTGGAGGTGGGCGTGATCCTGTACGCCCACATCATGCGCTTGATTTCTGCTTCCCAGTCGTTGCCCTTCATTATGGCAGCTTGGATGGACCCCCATGAGGACCCGGTTGAATCTTTCTACCTGTCCATTGCTTGCGGGGTGATACACTAAAGTGGGCTTGGATTTAATTACATTTCTCTCTGTGTACCTGTTCCATTTCTCTGATGTGAACTGAGGGCCGTTGTCTGTCAGGATAGTTCTCGGAATTCCCTCTCTTAGAAACACAGATGTGAGGAACTTTATAACTGTGTCTGACTCCATTTCCTCTTGCACATGAACTTCCGGCCACTTGGAATATTTGTCTATCATGACGCACAAGTACTTTGCCGTCCCTTGGTTGTCCAACACTGGATCCAGAATGTCCACTGACACATCTTCCCACAGGTTACATGGGCGCTCAAATCTACCTAATGCCGGCCTTAATGGTTTCAATGTTTTGTCAGCGCATTGGCATTGGGCGCAGTCTCTTAAGTGTCTTTCCACTTGGATATCCATTCCTGGCCACCAGTACATTTGCTTTACTCTCCCCATGGTTTTGACGATGCCTAAGTGACCTTCATGTAGCTGACACAGGAGGGTTGCCACCAATGATTTTGGAGGGACTACTTTGTCCCCTCGATACAAGAAGATGCCTGAATCGCTCACTGATAATTCTTCTCGCACCTCATAAACATTTCTGATCATTTCTCTCAATCTCTTCTTTTCTGGCCATCCTTTTATGAGGCAGTCTTTGACTTCCTGCAACTCTTCATCTTCTTCGTAAGCTGGTGCCCACTCCTGCCTGCTGATGGCCCTTCCCTATCCTCCATTACCGCAACCATCTCCTCATTCTCCAGATCAGGATTAGGCGCTTCTTCCATGGCCTCGGCCCTGCTGCGATAATCCACAACTTTATTACGCGTGCCAGGAATGTATACTACGTCATACCTGTAGTCTAAGAGCTTAAGTGTCATTTTGGCCATGCACGGAGTGGCCGTGTCGTGGCCACTCGAGGTGAGCACCTTGACCAGTGGCTTGTGGTCGGTCTGCAACCGGAATCTCGTTCCCCACAGGAACTGTCGGAACTTCCCCATGGCCCATGGTACAGCTAGCATTTCTTTCTCAATGACGCTAAACTTTTGTTCCGTGGGGGATAGTGCTCTGGACGCAAAACTCAGGGTTTCCACTGTGTTGTCTTCTCTTTCCTGCGCCAGTACCGCTTCTAGTCCCTTATTGCTGGCATCAGTGGTCAAAATCGTTTGTCCGGAAGGATCGTGCCCGTGTAGCGGCACCACTAGGCTGATGTTCATTTTTAAATCTTCGAACTCCTTTTGTGCTTCCTCGTCCCACTGGAACGCCGCCTTTTCCCTGAGCAGCTGCCTCAGCTTATGGGTTTTTGTGGCAAAGTGCTGGACGAACCTGCTATAGTACTCTGCCATGCCTAGGAATGACCTCACTTCCTCTTTGTTGATTGGAGCTCTGGCGTCGCAAATGGCCCTTACATTTCCTTTCTTGGGGGTGATCCCTTGTCCTCCTATTTCGTGCCCCAGGTACATGACGGTTGTCATGCCCAGTTTACATTTTTCCCATTCCGCCGTCAGGCCTTTCTCCTGTAGCACACTAAGAACTTTGTTGAGTTTCCTGTCATGGTCCTCCTGGTCCATCCCCATGACCAGGATGTCGTCTTGGAAGTACTGGATGCCATGGACATCTTTAAACAGGCGGTGCATCAGTTTCTGGAACACCGCTGCGGCGGACGCTAGCCCAAAGGGCATCCTGCGAAACCTATAGCATCCGTAGGGCGTGATGAACGATGTGAATCTCCGGCTGGATGGGTACAAGTCTATTTGATGATAGGCGGACGTGAGATCCACCATGGAAAACCACTTGACCACTCGCGTTTTGGCTAACATTTCTTCGATCCTTGGCAAGGGAAATTTTTCCACAACGAGGCACTTGTTCAACTCGTGCAGGTCCACGCACAAACGCACCTTGCCGTTGGGTTTTCTGGCGACCACTAGGGGCGCCAACCATTCCGAACTGTCGATGGGTTCGATGATTCCTTGTTCCTCCAGTCTGTGCAGTTCGAGTCTTACCGCTTCTTTTACCGCTATTGGTATGTTTCGGACCTTGTGGGACACCGGTTGGGAGTTTTCCTTTAGTACTATCTTGTGCATGAACTTCTCCAACTTGCCTACCTTCCCACCGAACACTTTGGGGAAATCTCTCCTCACTTTCTCTACGTCGGGCCATTTGCCGCAGCCCGTCAGCAACACTTGTTCTGCCCCACCCGGATCCAGTTTGATTCCAAGATCTCCCTGATCTCGCCATCCTAGTATGGAGGGGCCTTTCTCCGCTACGTACAGTTTGCACACTGCAGTCCTCCCTCTGAATTCAAACTTCAGGCTCCGGTAGCCTACCATGGGGAGGGGGTCTTCCGTGTACGAGATCGGACGTATGTCTGGTGATTCCAATCTGGAACCCAGGATGGGCTTGAATTCTTCTTCCATACCGACCTCTGGACTATGGTGTATGGGACCCAGAGTCTATTGCAATTCTTATCTTCACTCCCCCAATCAGCATGTCTGCACACGGTTTATCAGAGCGTTTGGTGTCAATTCCCATCACTTGTTCTTCGATGCATAGCACCCGGTCGTCCTCATCCGATACTTCCTCCGATTCTACTTCTGGTTGGGTTTGTGCAATGAATTTTACCTTCGACTTCTTCCCTTTTTGCTGACACACCTTTTCGTAATGGCCCATCAGGCCGCAGTACGTGCATTTGGCGTGGAAAGCCGGGCATCGCTTGTCTAGGGCCGCGTGGTTCGTACTTCCGCACCTGTAGCATGCAGTTTTGCTGTCCCCTGCTTGCTTCCCTGCTTGCCCTGGTTTTCCCGCCCATTTGCTGGTTCCTCTGCTCTCTCCTGGCGCAATTTTGTGTCTTTCTGATGCTCCAGCGTCATCCACTTTGTTGACCATCACTCTCTGCACATTCTCCCTTTTCACCGCCTCTGCGTAACGTTTCGAAAGCTCAGCTTTCTTTACCATCGCAATCACCTCCTTTAGTGTCGCTTCGCCATGTGCCCACAACTTGTCCTGTACGGCCTTGTTGGTGGTATGCATCACTATCTGATCCTTTATAAAGTCATCTTGGAGCGTTCCATACTTGCACGTGACCGCTAGTCTCCTTAACGCTGCCACGTAATCTTCAATGGGTTCTCCTTCACCTTGTTTTCTATGTTGAAAGTTGTAGTGATCAACGGAGACACATACCGCGGGGCGAAAGTGCGTGTCCAGGTCTTCCAGGGCGTGTTTGTGCACATCGTCATCAGCCGCTTGCCGGGGTGCTGGCTCTATGTTCTTGAACACTCTGATTCCCTCAGGGGCCAGGTTATGCAGCAGTATTCGTTTTTTTCTCGCACTTGAGAACTCTTCCCCGGTTTCGTCTTCTAATGCTTCCAGGTAGTGTTTTAAGTACTCCTTCCAATCCTCCCACATGATTTGGGGTTCGCCTGGCTTGGGCAGAAATGGGATCAGCGCTGTGAGCGAGGTCGCTTGGGTGCTTATTTTTTCTTGCCGCCCTGGTTCTTCCCCTTGTTTTCTGGGGCTGCCAAGCACGCTGGCGTTTTCTCCCCGGTTCCTGGGGCTGCCTGGCGCACTGGTACTCTCCTCTTGCTCCGTGTCGGAACGGGGTTCTCTTCCTCCCCCTTCCCCTCTGTTTTCTCCTTCCGCCAGGGCCTGGAGGGCACCGCTAATAATCCAAGCGCCAGGATACCCGAAGGGTGGCAGTTGCGCTATATATATAAGTGCCTAATACAATACAATACAATATATTGAATGTAAGTGCAATACAACAATGAATTGAAAAATGAGAAAACATTTTTGAAATTCTATGATGTAATAGAATATGTGAATTATGGCAGTGAAAAGCAGCCAGCCTGAGACAGGAGTCCATGCTCTAGTGGTTGACTGGGCATGAATACAGTGAAAGAACAGTTAAAGACTGCCTAAACGGAGGCCCAGTAGAAGGCGGAAGCCAAAACGCATTGGACTGGGATATGAATTTTGACCTGCAGAATCTTGTGGAATTCTATTAATTGAAATATACAAAACAAAGAAAAAATAATATAGGGTGAAACAATTTTCATCAAGAATGGCGTTTGAGGTGTTTGTGTACCGCCGTGTATTGAGTCGCAGAAGGTGACGACCTTTGAAGCGAATATATATATATATATATATATATATATATATATATATATATATATATATATATATATATATATATATATATATATATATAGGTATTTATAGTTAGGTATTATAGTTAGGATTATTTTCAATGCAAAATCTCAACATTCTATTGTGAATAACTTTGGCGCTGGTTGAGGAATCTGTCTGAAAATTCCCTCAAATTTGCCTCGCGGCGCCCTGATCCTTCCCTTAAAGTTTGGGGGGGATTTATCAAGCGGGGGCCGAGATAAAAGGGGGGTCCCAAAACGTGTTTTCCCCATGTTAATTTCCATAGGGCGGTCGAGCTCACTTTTAGCCCGAACGGCTGAATGGATTTCCACCAAACTTGGCAAAATTGTATGGACTGGTAGCCCGATGTGCCTTTGCTATATCTCAAGATATGTGCTCCAGTGAATTTTGAGTAATTTAGGTTCTAAAAAATGTATATATCTATAAGCGCGCCCCGGAACCCGCACCGGGGAGTGCACCGGGCGCACTACGCGAGTTCGCGCGCGGGAAGCTGATTGGCTCTCGGGTGTCTGTAAACATTCCAAACAGTCCGGAGCGGCCGCCATCTTGTGTCTCGGTAGGATCGAGACACAAGAGGTGGCAAAAACAAAGGGGGAAAAGACCATAAGGGGGCAGAGTAGACCCCCCTGACCCCCTAGGTTTGATGTGGGGGCTATAAAAGGGCCCCCACATCTTGATTTGCGCGGGGGAGCGCCCGGTACGTGAACCGGGGAGCGTACCGGGGAGCGTACCATGGGGAAAGAGAATGACAGATTTTTTTTTAAATGTAGCCTTTTTTTTATAAATTTGAGGTAGTTCTAAAAAGAACTGTTTTTTTTCTTCATTTTGTTGTTTTATATTTTTTTAATTGTTTTTATGAACATTTTTTACTTTTTTTGGCTTTTCTGAACAGTTTTATATTTTTTTGTATTTTCTTTGGGGAGAAACAAAAAACAGGGAATTGAAAATGGCTCAACTGGAGCACAAAAAAAATCAGGAAAATTTATGGTTTCCTCGGGCATTTGTGGTTATCAATAGCAACATTAATTAGTGTGATGCTTTGCTGACCGTAACTAATTATTTTGTTGCAATATATACAAACAATTTTGTGATCGTTTAACTTTGTTTGTATATTTGGGACTGTCTCCCTTGCCTCTGCACCCGCTGGAGTGGGTTCTTTTGATGTTGAGGCTCTGGATGTTGTTTGGGGTAGCTTACTGCAGAGGTCCCTTAGCTCTGCTGAAGAATAGTTGTTAGGGTGCAAACGCATCATGTGACGAATCATAGTATGATTCCCAAAGGAATATTTTTTGTTCGGGTTCCCCCTGGACAGCTCAGCTTTACAGATCAGACAAGTCACCTTCGCAGCGTTGACTTTTTTGAATCCCCTTGGGATTTTGAAAAACTCCCATATGAAGTGCTCTTTTGGTTTGTATGGAGGATTATCTTCAGGCAGGTACTCCCTTGTCTGTTGCTCCTCTTCATCATCCTCCTCTTCTTCTTCTTGAAAACCAATGTGATCTTCTGGTGGTCTTTTTGATGGTGGTGGTGGTGGGGCAGATGCTCCAGCTGCTGATATGACTGTAGCCATCTCTGTAAGGAAAAAGCAGGTCTTCCTCACTCAAATAAAGTGAGAATGAGGAAAAAGGTGGGGGCTTTGATCATTTGGAAAACAAAACTGTTCTGAACCAATGAAAAGTGTTATTTTCAAGTCACATGATCCGGGCTTTCATCATTTGGAAACCAAAACTGATCTGAACCAATAAAAAGTGTTATTTTCTGATCACATGACCCGACGCGCTTACGCTACGCCCCCCGGGGCGCGCCCGTAGTGGCGCTCGGTGGCGCTTATGTTGCATGAACGTATGCACTCGGGTGCTTCCGGGTGCGGTTACGCCGTGCGTCATATAACGCATCACGCGGCTACGCGATACGTCACGATGTTGTTTTCGTTCGCTGCAATAGCGCTAACGGGACGCTCCCCGGTACGCGCCCCGGGGCGCGCCGTAACATTGCGCTCACCGGTGAGCGCATCGTTAAGCGCACCGGGAATGCTCCAGGGTGAAAAATAGAAAAAAAATATATGAATATACTTTAAAAAAAAAGTATTATATCAATATACAAAATAGGATTTATTTTTTAAAAAATTACCTTTTTTAGCTATAGACATTTGCTATTAAATAACCTTAGAAATACACTAAAAAATACATAAGTTTGAGGCCCTATATATATAGTTAGGAATTAGCATTTAAAAAACCTATGAAATTCACAGAAAAAAACATAGGTTTCACACCAGTTATAGTTAGGAATTAGCATTTAAAAAACCTATTAAAATCACTGAAAAAACCATAGGTTTCACACCAGTTATAGTTAGCAGGAAGTTTTACTCGCATACAACCATTGAAATTCCCACGCTATAGTTAGTTGGACTGACTATAACTTGCGCGTGCAATGCACTGCTGATGACGTCACATATTACATCACTCATGACATGGTCAGTGACATCACTCATGACATCACTGATGACACCATCCAGTAAATGTGTGTCTTTTTGAAAAATAAATTTGTTTTATATATGTATATGTAAAAGTTGATGGAAGAATAAATGTTTAAATAAGTGTCTAAATGGATGTTTTTTTTTAAAGAAATTGATTAGTTAACTGGCTTATTAAGTGTTTCTTAGGGAATACATATATTAGTGAGTAATGTTTAAATATTTATATATATGTATTAGTGTTTCACTTTGTGTCTAAGTGGCTGCATGGGTTGGTGAGTAGGTACATGTGTAGGTATATGGGTTATTAGATGTTCTTTTAGTATCAGTATGAGTGTTTGTATGGTTTTGTGGGGGTATTACTTATCACATAGATGAATGAATGAATGAATACCCTCTTCTATAGCGCATGGCTACTCTTGAGCATCCCAGCGCTGTAAGACCAAGGGACAAGGAAGACACTATTGGAACAAGTGTGTCTTTAAACGCTTCCTGAAAGCGAGGTGGTTAGACTCGTGCCTGATGTTATCTGGGAGTGCGTTCCATTCTTTAGCTGCGTGCACAGAGAGCCGGCGGCCACCCATCCGGGCCAGCTTTATCCTGGGGACTACCATCAAGTTCCGCTGGTTGGATCTCAAAGATCTCACTGATTGATGGCGACGAAAGAGGGGATCCAGAATAGGCGGGCCAGCACCATGGATGGACTTATGCGCCAAGCACAGGGTTTTGAAAATAATCGTTCCCTTGATGGGTAGCCAGTGGAGGAATTGAAGTGCGGCTTTCGCTGAGCATCTTTTGGGTACTTTCATAAGCAGCTGAGCAGCGCAATTCTGCACAGATTGCAGAATTTTTATGGTGCCGACTGGAGCCCCCATATAGACGGCATTTGCATAATCCAGCCGCGCCATAATCAGCGACTGGACCAGCAATCGTCTGGCTTCGAATGGCAAGAGGTCTAGCACTTTTTTTAAGACTCTCAGCAGCCCATAGCAGGTTGCGGCTACCTTTTTAGCCTGATAGTGAAAACCAAGGGAGGAATCTAGCCAGATACCCAGGCTTTTTATATGGGTCTTAGGTGCTGGGGGGGGTCCTAGGCAGTGAGGCCACCAAGGGTCCAAGTTAATAGGGGCTTTGTAACCCAGAAGCATGATGTCCGTTTTGGCCCCATTTAGCTTCAAAAAGGAGGAGGTCATCCATTCCAAAACCTTGGTGAGACACGGGGTCAGATTGTTGATCCCCTGATTTAAGGCATCGTTCCTCACCAAGGATACAACCAGCTGCGTGTCATCGGCGTAGGTAACAAGTTGGATTCCCCAGGGGAGAACCACCTCAGCCAAAGGTCTCATGTAGATATTAAACAGAGTGGGGCTGAGGGATGATCCCTGGGGAACGCCGTGATTCAGTTGCAGCTGGCTGGATGACACCTCTCCCTCAAAGACGGAGAAGCTTCTTTCTGATAGAAAAGAATTAAACCATTTGATGGCCACTCCAGAGACCCCTGTAAGATGCAGCCGATGCAGCAAGAGAGAGTGGTTTACTGTATCGAAGGCTGCGCTGAGGTCCAACAGGACCACCTGTTGCAAGATGCAAGATGCAAGATGCAAGAATGACTAACTCTCTCTTTGTATGTGTTTTGAAGACAGCATATGTGCAGGCATGTATGGGTGGATGAGTGTGTATATGTGTGTGTTAGTGAGTGAATGACTGTCTCACTAGTGTCTTTATCAGTAACTACATATGTTTTAATCTAGTATATGTGAGTATTGATGTATATAAGTGAGTATATGTGAGAGTGAGCTATTGAAAGAGTTCCTGTTTAAATAAGTATGTGTTTCTATAAGTGATTGTTTAAGAGAGTAAGTATGTGTAAGTTTCCTTAGAAGTAAGGTGGTAGTGTGTGTATAGCTGTATATGCAAATAAATGGATGTTCAATAGTTTACTTGCATGTGTGAGTATGTGTGAGAGTAACTTTTGGATGACTGTCGGTGTGTAACAGGCTGTATAGGTGAATCACTACATATGATGAGTGAGTATATGTATGAGTGACTATATAGAACTGTTGGTGAATGAGTGGATGTGTATATAGATGGTGAAATTATTGAATTGGTTGTTGTAACTGGTATGGGTATCTCCATTTTTAAAAAAATGTTAATTTATATTTTTCAATATGTATTTCATGGGTTACATTACAGTGAAAGGAGGTCTGTCACTCTGTCACAAGGATGGTGTCATCAGTGATGTCATGAGTGATGTCAGTGACCATGTCATGAGTGATGTAATATGTGATGTCATCAGCAGTGCATTGCACGCGCAAGTTATAGTGAGTCCAACTAACTATAACGTGGGAATTTCAATGGTTTTATGCGAGTAAAACTTCCTGCTAACTATAACTGATGTGAAACCTATGGTTTTTTCAGTGAATTTAATAGGTTTTTTAAATGCTAATTCCTAACTATAATTGGTGTGAAACCTATGGTTTTTTCAGTGAATATATATATATATATGTATTTTTTTCTGAAACAAGTGAAAAAATAGTTAGGTTTTAAAAATAAATAAAAACAAATATTTCAAGAAAACACTAAAGTTCACCAGTTAAAGTTGGATGTATGTCGTTACTACGCATGCTTTTACAACGCATGCCTTTACCACGCAGGTTTTACAACGCAAGTCGTTACAAAGACTTGCGTTGGGGGGCGCTGGATAGTAATTAGTTTAATTTACTATTCCAACTCCAGTCGCCGTGGATAGTAGGGAAGGTTTTAGATAGTAAATTAAACTATTCCCTATCCTACAGCGCCCCCCAGCGGAAGTCGTTGTAACGACTTGCATTGTAAAAGTTGCGTGGTAAAGGTACTGCGTGGTAAAAGTTGCGTTGTAAACGCTGCTCCCCGTTAAAGTTCAGTGAGCTTAGTATAATATGCACCCCACGATGCACTTTTTATGACCTCACATATTACATCACTCATGACATGTTAAATGACTTCATTAATAACATCAATGATAACACTGTAGTTATACACAGCATAAAGTTACTGTGGGACCATTTGTGGGACCACAGCATGGAAATAGCATTCATCCTGGATGCAATTGTAGTTGCGCATGTTCAAAGTTATATGCTGCAGCGTTTACAAATTACTTAAGTTGGGGATGCAATTGGCACTCCATGTAAAAGAAGGTGAAGGCAGAGCACAACTGATGTGGGTTGCAGAGGTGTGTTTTAAAGTATAATATGCCTCATTGCAAAATAATCTGTGACTAAGGCAAAAGCTTCTGTTGAGAATGAGTTGTAGCCTAGTGGATGTTTAGGCACATGCTTGTGTTAAAGAGTTGTACTACATTCTTATAGACATGTTCTGTGTAATGAGGATTTTTATACGGTGTACATGTTTAGTCTACTACTTCACTGAAGATTTTGACTTACTGCAGATTGTTGAATAAAGTCAAATATAAACAAATAGAGGTGGTGCATCTCTCACTGGTGGTGTAGGTATGGATCTAAAATTATGGGCTATTGTGCTTATCTCAAGAATGTGTGTAGTGGATTTTACCAAACTATGTAGGGTCACCAAAGGTCCTGGCGGAAGATGTCTTTTCAAAGCATACTTGTCAGCCTCATGATTTAAAATTGTGGTGACCTTATGAAGGTGAATAGAAAAGAATGGTTTTCGGAGGCTATTCAATGTTTTAAAAGTGGATGACTCAATCAAAGTCTATGAAAATATGACCTTTGTTAGCTCAGGGTTTGCTGATCAAGCTTTTATGTAGAAGGAGAACAATTCCAGGCAATGTTCATTTTGAGACTAATGGCCATAGTTCAGGGGGACAAAGGAATATGGTTGACCCCTAATATGGTATTTCATATTTTAAAAAATTTAGTTTAGATGCAGCAAGTGCAGTGGTTAAATTAAGCCAGTGGTTTCTGGTGCTCGGCACCAGCACTTAATTTTCAACAACAGCACTTATGACATTCTGCACACGGGGCACTGTTGTCTAATACAGAGAGAAGTACGATAATAGTTCTTTATTAATGTAATATATGTTAAAAACACTTAGTGCCCAAGCTACTCTTATAGCTTTGGAGGCCTGGATTTATCTGATTTGTCACTTCTGTAAGACGGTGATTGTTAGTAGTTGTGTTGGTACTGACATTGGCAGTGCTGGGAAGAGCAATGGGTGGTACAAGCTGCAGTGGCCTCCTGACGAGGGCCCTGGCACTTACATTTTTACAAATGAAGCACTGAAAGTGCAAATATTATCTTAAGAGAGAGATATCTATTAGGACTTGACTGTGTTACCTTTATACATAACAAACAAACTAATTAAGCTGTGCATACCAGGTAAACATATCAGAACCTGCCGCCAGATGTTAGTAAAAATATTAAAGCCGAAATCAATGAATACAAATAAAAATAACCATGACTAAAGAATCAAAATAACAGCAAATTAAAAAAGAGGTATTTATCGACCTTAGTGCAAGGTATCAGTCTTTTTGGATGATAGCAGAGAATCCTGTGACACTTTACTTTATCTCAGTATTTTTAACTGGCTCCTCAGATAAAATACTTGAAGCGCTTCCATGATGCGTTGGTATCGACCTCTCAAAAGAAAATGTCCAGTGATCTGTCACTGAATTTAAGGTGAATTTGTAGTTACCTGGGAGGTGCGGGGTTGCTTCATATATATTTGTTATTGTAGAAGCTCTGCTTCTAGCCACTTCACAAAGACTACACCTCTATATTGTTTTGAGTTCATTCTTGTAACCTTCATTTGGGTATTCACTATGTTTTTCCTGTTAAAGAGTTTGGTGTCACTGGCTGTATTCTTTGGAGCACTTGTGGTAACTCCTATGTCTGTGCAGCATGTAGTGACCTGCGTGTGCTCAATGTAAAGGTGTTGGGAGGTAGCTTTTAGAGAGTATAGTAGCAATTGGCCAAGAGTCGCTACTCGCTACTCAGATCACAGTCTGAGATGGAAGTCAACAGCTCATTGAGTTGTTTGCATTGCTTTCTACACCGCATGGCACCGGCGCATTCTGATGTCGCCTTCTAGCATGCTACAGTTTCAAGTGCGGTGCTTCTAATTACCTGCATTAACAGCTTTTGCCAGTTTGAAGCTGTGTCAGGGGTGGTGCCTCACTTGCAGATGCACTGTATATTGAATTTGCTTGTCAATGATTGCTTGTCAGTGACGGATTGTCAAATGGAGGCAGGTGTATTCTCTGCTGGTGCACCATCCTCTTCTGGATATTCTTTCAGTTTTCGCTGAGGGACTAACAGCACATGATGAAGGGTGGTGGTATCTTTGGTGATGTACTTAATGGTAGCCTTTAACACATTGCGCTGTCTCGTGCTTTTTTCAGTGTGGGTTTGTGTGTTTTGTTGTTAGGCATCTTCACTTTACAAAGTGGCTTATACTCTGACTGTGATGAAGTGTTCACTGGTCGACTAGCATGATTTGAGATGTCTGCATTGCTGATAACCTGCATTTCAGCATGGTGGTAATGGCTATTAAGATGCAGTGTAGCACACTATCTTAGGACAGGTTGTGTGGGTTTCGATTTTAAATATACCTGTGGTCTATAGATCATGGTGGGAGATATCTCAGTTTTGTGGCATTTCTATGCTACATTCTGCAATCTGTTGTTAAGTATATCTCATCTTTGGTTGTTATTACTTGAGAAGCTTGTTTCTTTCTATCCTGTGAATGTTGGGAATGAAGCACAAAGTTGATTAACATTCATTATGTTTTTGTGATCGATTCTGTCAAATGAATGGTATCGTGGCTTTGTCTTTTTGGTCTTTTGAGGGTGCTTATCACAAGTTAAGGAAGTACTCCAGTGCTGTCCAGACTGCTGAGTAAGTATTTGATCATTACTTGAAGATGCATTGTAATATTGTCTACGTGATGTAGTTGTTAACGTGTTTTCTCATTGTAGCTTTTTGAACCACAATATACCACACATGATTCAAAACAGTTCTGTGCAATAAGTGACAATGCAGGGTCTAAAGATAGAGGAAGACTAAAGGAAGTTTAAAAATAAGGGGCTACGTTCATCAGCAATTGACGCTTGTGCAAATTCTACAGGTAATACATGAGAGTAACCTCTCGAGAATCAAGGGAACAGGGTTTTTCAAAACCGAAGTAATTGAATTTTTACGTAGGTTAAAATAGTACTAAATAATAAATCACCATCTATTCTTCGCTTCCCTCTTGCAATATATCCGTCCTCTTTATACCACACCAACAGGGCTATATATGTTGTACTGTGAATACAAACCCCATACAATTCAAAAACTATTGATTAAATATTTATTTCTATTCATAAAAGTCTTCCTCTAAATCATTTTAGACATGATAAAAAAATCACTTAAAAACAAACAACATGTAAATTAGGAAGAAATATTAAACAACAAGCTCATCTGTTACACTTTTAGGGTTCCACATATCCAACTTATATTTCACTATGCAATTCATAAGTTGATTGATCACATACAATTGTGAAGTGCTGATAGAATATGTCACTGTTTATATTTGTCGATGTGTTTCGGTGGCCAAAACATTTATTTCATATACCCACATGCTTCAGGACATAACACATTTATATTCTTTCCCAATTAATAGTTAAAACATTTATTATGAACGCACAACAAATTCTACAGCCCCCCCCCCCCCAAAAAAAAGAATATTCATCTGTTCTTTTCAAGTAACACCAAGATTCAGTTATTGACATACAATGCCTCTTTGTGGCATAGCGACATAGCAATATGTATTTACAGTGCTCAGAATACCCTCATTGGCTACCTGCACGACCTGTTTGACAAATATCACACTGTTGATACATCACTGAAATATCATTCACCTATCATTCTTCTCAACTTATATCAATCTTTTAAACTTCTGTGACAGATCAAATTCCAGAGAAGAATAAAGATCATCCAACTGACCACATTTCATTCTCATGTGCTTCATCTATTTATATTAAAGATAACACACGTGCATTCTGCACCCCACTCATCATCTCTTCTTATCCCGCCCCTGAGTTTGGGTAAGCGGAATTAGCCCAATTAACCCATCATACCACCCTCCTATAGATCGGTAATGAGAGCATCACATCTATATCTTCTTTGTATCTTTTGAATTGTTTGTGAACTATTTCACATAATTCTCTCTATGGGGCACTCACCTTCTGTAAGGTAAAGCTACAACAGGGGAACACAAAATTATGTAATTCTCCCCATGGGGTCCATCATTGAAATAACTATTAGTTTCTTGTCTGCACAGCTTTTAGAATATATAGCACGGTAGGTGAGATACAAAGAGAACAAATATGATGCATGACTGAAGTGATAAATCTATGGTGACTGCTGGTGTAAATGTATTAAATATCTGGCAAACTGGTGCAAAGTAATAATTTGTTATTTACTTTCCCATGATAATCCAACTTCTTTGTGTAACTTTGCTTCAAGTGGACATCCCATGGATAGTACATGGGCGTTCCCATGTAACCGCCCATAGTTTTTGATACAAAGTCATATCTACTGACAACGGTAGACTGGCTTTACACCAAAAAAGGATACTTCCTCAAGGCAGGTGCAAAGTAGGATAAATGTTTTAAATTCTTAAAACTTTTCAAACTTTGCAAGTGTGTTGCAGTGTATAGCAAAAATACAAATAGGGGAAAGTTTCAATGTTAGTCAAAGTATAGTTTTTCGTACTAGAATGACACCCTTCCAGGGCAAAACCTTTTCTAAACTCACAAACACACCTTGGCACTATGGCGCAAATATGTGTGCATGGGACTAGGCAGCCTGGTTGTGAACCAGTGCTTGGGAAGAGAACTTCAGCACTATATTTCTGTAGATGTGGCGCTGCCCTGATTTATTCCTTTTAATGAAACACAGCCAAGCAACTTTGGTTGCTGTGATGCATGAAATAGTAAATCTGACCAGAAAGAGCTATAGATGCCTGCTTTAGAACTGAGAGCGAAGCGAAAACATGACCCTGCTTAATTTGTAAAAAAAAAATTGAGATCAAATACCTAAAGTTTTTCATATGAGCCCGACTCAGCTTCTATCAAATAACAGGAGTGCCAAATACTACGTTTATCTATTTTTGATTCCGCCTCTTGCCTCTTTCTTCCACGGATCTACCATTCCTGTCACATTACCTCACTCAGGCAAATTCTTTTTCATCTCAGTTTTCTCTTATCGTCCCTGTTTTCTTCTCTTGACCTCTTGATGGAGAAATTATTCAATCGGTGGCTTCCTGCTGTAGAAAGTGTTTTCATTCTGATTACATGATAGAGAAAGTATGCCAGCGGTGGCTACCTACAGGAGAAAGTGTTTCCATTCTGATCTCTTGGTGGAGTAAGTATTCCCAAGATGAAGGCATGAGAAAGACATTCTCTAATCTTGGGTGCCAACTGTGTCCGGCTAAATACTGATACTGAAGGGTAGAGTAGTAGTTGGTGCATGTGCGTGTGGTTTAAACTTTAAAATGGATGATATTGCAAACTTGCTTGTTTCCAAATGTACGCACGCTGAAAATTCTGATTATTAGTTCTGTCACTGATCACATGATTTTTGTCAGGTTTGGATGAAAATCTTGTGAGCAAGTAGCACGGTGTGCACAAATTGTGCCCAACTTCGAATCCCGTTTGATCAAAAACAGGATTAGTAAGGGCAATGGACCGAGGCATTAATATAGAAAAAATTCATCTGGGTGCAGTTTGTTAGCAAATTCATCACTGAGGAAATGCTGAAAGTACACCTGCTTCATGCATTAAGAAGTTTCGTTTTGTTATGAAATAGCAGACACTGTGTAAGAAAAAGTTATTATTCATATAAGCAAAATACAAACATTGTTATGTCTGATGTAAGAAAACGAGATCAACAGGAATTAAACATCTTTCAAAACGATTTAATGTTTGTTTTCCTACCTTTGCTTTGACCGGATCACAATTTATTTTTAACTTGGGTTACCTTTGAGGCATCCCGGAAAATGTACTCTTAAAAAAAAACATGCCAGATGTGGCAAAACACTTAAAACTGTTCCTGGCATCCTGCCCTTTTTCTGGCAGCTAAGAAACCATTAAAATAGAAACAATGTGGAACTGACATCAGACCTCAAAAGAAAACTTCCACTATGTCCACCTTTTCCTTTGCCGTTTACAGAGCTGAGCGAGTAGAAATTAGCCGAGCAAAGACACTTCAGAATCTTTTGTGGTCCTTCGGAGTGTGGATGTAGAAGGCTCTATGATTTTCTCCTTCCCAGGCATTGTCCTTAGCTCTGTTAAAATTATTTCAGAACTATATTTTATAGGTGATTATCTGCCTGGGCATTTTTTATTTGCATGTCATATTTTTTTTTATAAACTGTGTCTTATAGTAAGTGACTTGATTTTGTGGCAGCATCCTTCAAAAGGCAATGGCAGGGAAGGATGAGATTACTGTGTGATTGCTACAGCAAATTCCATTTCTCTGCATGGTTACCTCCGATCTTTTACTTTTTCATCTGTGTTTGTTGGTATCAAGACTCTATGCCCTATGAAACAGCTAATCAGGGTGCTATGGCCCTTAAATGGTATCAGTAAAAATTATTTCACTCAAGGGGCCTATTCAGCTGTCCTGTAAGACTATAGTAAATGACACAGAAAATGCATCTCAAGTATGAAACTTAAATGTTATTTGTGGGATGCAGTGTGTATTTACTCAACCCACATATATGACAAAAATATATGTCTGGGAGGAACACCTCTGTGTGCAGACTGGACTACAGGTTAAATGCTTTAGAGTGAGACACAACTTAAAGAAGAGCCTTTGCATGTAGGAAAAGCCTATTTTTATAAATTCATAAGTCGGCTCTAATGCATACCTTATAAGCCCCAAAAAATACAGTGCGCTCCATATTGGGGTTAGATTGCTCTCAGAGTGATATAAAATTCAAAAACGATATCATTCTTAATGCATTTCTAAACATTTCCTTAAACAGGTCTAAATGGGATTAAAATCATTTTCTATCGAGACCTGGGGAAATGCTAGAAAATAGCTTTAACGTTACTTCCTACTTTATCTCCAAAATCTGATTGAAATATAAATCTTTGACCAGGACAACTGCTTGGTGTATCTGACGTCTGCTCCATAATAGTCATTCTGAAATGGCACCTAAGTCAAGGTCAAAATTGAACTGTTTTTCAAAGATGCTTTACTTTTTCTAGGCATTTTTTGCCTCAAAACTTCAACATGTCATATCTCCTTTTCCCTTTAACCTATTTTACATTAACGTGCCAGGTCATGGACGTGGTGTTTTTTGCTCATTAAATTGCTATCTTTGGGGGTGTCGCCAAGATGATGGCGGAGTAACATCGACTCCTTGGGGCTCCACTCGCCGGGCCAAAATACGGCATCCATTGGGGGCATTCGGACCTTAGAGGGGATCCTGCGGTGTCCTCAGGGTGCGCTGGACAGAGTGAATTGGGACCGACGTCCAGGGGTCCCCTGAATGTGGGAGTGAACAGCCGCGAATGCTCTGAGGTGGCGAGCGGCGGCATGGACAGGAGCAGCGTGAATGAACATAAATCTAATATTCGCACCAAGAACATCAAGTCCAGTGTGGCTACCCATTTTAATGAAGCCAATCACAATGTAGCCCAACTCAAATTCCTTGTTCTTGAGACTTTGCCCAAAACTGAAGGAAGAGACATTAACAAAGTACTCTTACAGAGGGAAACAGCATGGATATACAGACTTCAATCGTTGAAGCCTCACGGTCTCAATGACCGGATTGAACTCAGCTGCTTTTTGTAGTACCCCATGGGTACACTTTATACACATTGTAACCTGTTTTGCTTGTTGTGTTAGCCTGTCCTTCTTTACCATGCTTCCCGCTTCAACCCCATTCCAAGATGGCCGAATTTCCCACACCCGCTACCACTAGTCCCTTGTTTATTTCCGTCCTTTTAGAACTTACCCAGAACTCCGCGTTCACAACGTGAAGTCCAGGAACTCCGCTATGGACACTCCAGACACGCCTTGTGCGTTTCACTTTCCCAAGTAAGTGAAATCTCATCTTTACCCACACCGAGAACGCCTACTTGATAGCGTTCCCGCACTAACCCCAACCTTGCCTTATTCTCCCCAGATCCTACCAAGAACTCAATCAAAGTCTGTCACGTAAGTCTCGTCTTGGACGAGCGGCGTGTCTATCTGTTTACCTTTTCCCCGTACCCTCTCACCCTCGGTTTAGTTCTTTATTAATGCGCACCGGCGTACAGCCGTTTCACGAATCCACCACCATTATGATTTACCCACTGCCATCACCCTTGCCTTCACACTCCGACTCCGAGCACTGTGTACGTTCATTTCCCATACCTTAGATCGGCCATTCAGTGTACACGTGTCTGACACCCAGCGCACGCATTACCGCATGCTGTTTTAGTTTATTTCAGTTTTATTGCATGATTTGAACATTAGATAGCCATTGATTAGAGCTTCATTCTGTTTCTTCTTACAGCGCTCCTTGATAAAGGACCCTCCAGGTCCGAAATGCATTGGAGCATTTCTTGATAAGTCCTTATCACACAAAGTTGAGAAAGTAATCAACGAGATATTATGAATGTCAACCTATGAAAAGAAATTAATTTAAAAATGAACATTTGAAATAAAACAGTAACTTTTCACTTGAACTTTTTTGGAGTCAGTTGTACTGTCACAACGAACCACGCAAGTGTGCCCACCGCAGGGATGTGCCTACGCCTCTATTAGCGCACTCAACCTATCGGCTGTCGCGGGGGCCCACTGGTGGTAAGCTGGCCCTGAAGTGGACGGTGGAGCCCGCCGAGTCAGTGGCAGAGGGGGCATGGCATGCTGCCAACGAGGTGACGCGGAGCACGAGGGCCTGGCGGGATCACAGCCTTGCTTGTTGCTGAGGGGCAGCCTCTGCGCGGCATGGCCTGACGTGGCAGCGGTGCCCTGCAAAGCCTGAAGCCAGGGGGGCGGAGCTGTGACGTGGCCCTCGCCTTCGCTCCAGACCAGACGGGCTGAGCGGCGGTACCTGCCTGGCCCCGGGGATCTAGCCTGTGAGGTGAAGCGCTATGCCGGGACCTCGCTGCTGATGGTCGCCATGCCTGGAGCGGGGGAGCAGCGGCGTGTGGCTGCCTTCAGGAGAAGTGCAGAGGCTGCTGCGAAGGCCCTGTTGGTGGTGAACGGGTGCGGTGACACCGTTGCATGCTGTTCCTGGAGCCTGCGGAGACTTGACGACACAGGGCAGTGAGGTGGTGGAGCGGAAGGACGCCTGAGCCGGTGAGTGAGCGGCCCCGCACAAGGCAGCAGAGAGGCCCTCTCGGGACCCGGAACTGCAGAGCAGTAGTGTCGGGAAAAGCCCGGGACTGGAGACGAGGGGCTGCGCGTGCTGCCTCCTGGTCGCCTGGACGGGGGGAGGGCAGGACTCAAGACCTCCCCCATCTAACACGCAGGATTGAGAGGATGAGGTATTGGCCCACAGGATCGCTACCAACAGTGGAGTGCCGGCTGGCACTACGGCTGGGGCAGAGAGGAGGGTCTCACGAGGAGCCACGCACAGACGTGAGTGCCAGCTCTGCCTAGAGTGGCTGGCGCCGCCGGGGCCATCAGCGACGTATCAGAGCATGGCAGGGCATGGGGTGAAAGGAAGGAGCCGTGGTGCGTGACGCAGGGAGGAGGCCTCACGAGGCACAAGCTAGAGATGGCCCCCCCAGGCTGACTTAAAGACTTTGAGGACTAATGGGCAGAAATAGGAGACAGACCACAACATTGGAGAGGATCCCTGGCCCAGGCCCCGCAGTTGCTGTGACGCATGGTGGGCGCCTGCCCATGAATGTCTCCGATAGCAGCCTGAACCTGGATTCCTGGCCTTCTACTTGTTAGCACCGGTCGTTCTGGCCAGGCCCTGACTTTCCTCAGAGGACGTCCTTGCGGCTGTGATCAACACATTGGTGGAACTGGGAGTGTACTGTCCTGAGGCAGGGAAGTTGGAGTAGTGGGAGGAACTGTAGTGACATCACGTGGGAGTCTTCCCCTGCTTGGTGGTGTGATCCTGGGCACTGCGAGCCGTGGCCATGGCTACACAACGGTCCAAGAAGGAGACCCTGAGTAAAGACCCCTCCATTAGAGACCTGCTCCAGAAAATGGGCCGGAAGAAGGCTGGTGAGGGGAGGGGGGAGGAGGACCCAGAGGTGGGGCACGCCGCTGAACCGATTACCACAACATTTATGGAACCGCTCTTTGGCTCACTCCGAGAGGACTTTGCAAGCCGGCGACAGGAGATGGCCTCCAACATCAAACAGATCTGGACAGAGCTCAGCTAGGTGGGGGACAGAGTGGACACCCTGGAACGTAACAGGGACCGTCGAGAAGAGGTACTCAATAACAAGCCCAGGAACTCATTGACCTTCGTGAGCAGAATGAGGAGCTATGCTTCAAGCCAGAAGACCTGGAAAACTGCTTGAGGCGCTCTAACATACGCCTCAAGGGCGTGCCAATTCAGGCAGACAGTGGGAAGCTGGAAGAATGGGTCCTCCGTTTCTTCAAACACATGGCTCCTGAATTGCAGGACAAGGAAGTCACGTTGGACCGTAGGCATCGAGCCGGGTCGCCTGCCTCCGGTCCTGGCCAACCACAAGATATCCTGGCCTGCCTGCATTCCTACCGACAGAAGAAGATCATCATGGCCACTACACGCGATCGAAAGACAGTGAAATTTAAGGGCATCGAGGTTGGGTTCTTCCAAGATCTCTCGCCCCTCATCTTACAGCTGCAGAAAGACTTACGGCCTGTCATATCCTTCCTCCATGAGCAGTGGGTTCGATACAGATGGGGGCACACGTTCCGCCTATCCGTCGTCTGGCAGAATAAAACACAGGAGGCGAAGACCGTACTTGGTGCCACCCTGCTGGTGGCAGAGGATTTCGATGCGACGGAGGGGGGGTCCCTCAGCCGGGAGGCCCTAGAGATAAGGCAGTGGACGGGGACCTAGGAGGGGTGCCTAGACAAAGCCGTCAGAGGAGGAGCACCGACAAGAGCGCCAGGCTGCGCTGCAACATCTACAAAGCAGGGAGGGCTCAGAAGACGGCAGCCACTGAACAAACCTGGAGACCGGAGGCCCACGATCTGTAGACGAAGTGACTGGTCCGATCTCAATAGAATAAGATACCGGTGTTGGTGGGGGGAGCCCCACCCCATGAGATCGGATGCCAGACCGTCGGACCCATGGACCCCTGCACGGTAGTGCTTACTTTTCCTGTTGGAAGATGTTAAAATTCTTTTGTGCTCTTGTCTTTCTCTTTCGGCCTGTTTCCTTGGTCACTTTTCTTCGGATTTTTTTCTCCACCCAAGAGAGTTCCCTGCCACCCCACAGACAAGTAGGGGGATTTTTCGATTTAGGTGGCTCGAGGCGGCGGTGGGGAATGAGGAGGAGGGTACGACTTTTGGAGGGCGGTTGGGTCTGGTGGACTTACTGGGGGTGTGCTCACTGTGCGTCATATTTGCTCTTTCCTTTCGGAGGTTCGCTGGATGCTGGGTTCGAGGCACAGGCCTACCTCCCCACACACTCACTGGGCCTGCTCCATGATGCCGGACGGACGCTGTGAGGCTCTGTTCCATAGGGGGAAATGATGATGTTGAGGCCCGCTGGTGGGATGCAAAAGGGGGAGAGCAGGTACCACATGACAGATGGTTTTCCACGAGACAGGCTTAGTCAGTGTGCGCACAACTCCCCTCACAGCACAACATGACCTGACTTAAGGTAGTGATTATGAGCTTTAATGTGTGGGGCCTTAACTCGTCAGTAAAGCGGTTCACGCTTCTTGCCTTGCTGAGAGATGCAAGGTGCGATATTTGTCTTTTACAGAAGACCCACCTCGTGCGGGCGGATTGGAAGCGGCTAAGATCTAAATGGTTTGATAGACAATATTTTTCATCGGGACCGGGGAAGAAGGCTGGAGTAGCGATTATTTTTGCCTCGCATTTTCAGGGGAAGGTTGTGGGTACTCACACGGAGGTCGCTGGACGCCTCCTGGCCCTGCAGGTGTTACTGGGAGAACAGGTACATACAATAGCATCGGTTTATAGCCCCAATGAGCAGCAGGAGGCCTTTGTGAGAGATACGATCAGTTCAATTTTAGAGTCTCCGGACAAGGATCTTGTGATTGGGGTCAATTTTAACTTGGTCCCAGCAGTGGGCCTGCACAATTCAATGCTTAGGGTAGGACACACAGGCTCTATCTCCGATATGATGCTTCGGAGACTGGGGGAGGCTGGCCTCTCGGACGCCTGGCCCCACCGCTTTCCGACGGCCCGGGAATACACCTTTTTCTCCGCGGCTCATCAAACATATGCCCGCATCGGTCATTTCTGGACCTCGCCCAGGATCACGGCATCCACGGAGGATGTACCGATTGGGGTGGCGGCACTCTAGGACCATTCCCCGGTCGTCTTGACATACGTTTCTACTCCCAGGCAGCCCCTCAAGGCAGAGCACACAGCGGTTAAACCGCAAATTGCTCATTTATGATGCTAATGTTATGGAACTACGTGGGTCTATCAAAACCTATCTGGAAATGAATGATGTAGGCTCGGTGAAGGTAAATATACCGTGGGACGCCCTGAAGGCGGTCCTTCGCAGACTCTTTATAGCCATTGCGGCAGACCTGAATAGGGACCGTAGTACAAAGAAGGGGGAATTGGAGGACCAAATTAGGGAGCTGGGGGGGGGGGGGGGGGGGCCACCGTACGGGGACAGTCCATACCCGGCGACTACTTACACAGGCGAGGAAGCAATTGTGGGCGCTAGATCTCGGCCGACCGGAATATGCTCTGCTCCGCACTAAGCAGCGATACTACAAAGGTGGTAACAAGACGGGAAGACTCTTGGCACACGCTCTCCAGGCTGAGACGGCGGAGCGTCGGGTCGCCGAAATCACGAATGAGCAGGGGGAGATCCTGTATGCAGACGAGGACATCGCTTTCGAATTTGAGGCCATCTACAAGGCTCTCTATTCAGCCGAACACATGGATCCCACTGTGGCTGGGGACTATGCCCAGGCGGCGCTGTTTTCCTTATCTTTACAGCTATTTAATTCTCTCTTATTGGTTTGTCCTATTTGCCTGAATTCTTGTTGCTTTTTTTTAACATTTCATTTTCATTACCCGTTTTCAATCTCACTTGTTTCTTTTTATCACTTGCCTTCTTTTGCCTTATTTCCCTATTTCTCTTTTGTTTATTCTGCCATTTCTTTCACATCTTTATCTTTCTTTGTTTTGTATTCACTTTTCTTTTTTTACTCTAAATTCTATCTTTCTTTTTTTACCCCTGCTGGTTTTCTTCTCATTTTTTATTTCTATACTTTTTTCTTCTTCCCAACCTTTCTTACTTTCCGTTCTGTACTTTTAAGTACCTTTCCCATTTGTACTTGATTTGCCTCTTCTGCTTCTTTATCCTTTCTCATTTCCTCATATCTCCTTCTTGCTGCCATTATGTTTGGCTCATTTGGAAACCCTGGACACCTGTCATCTTTATCTTGCTGGAATGTATGAACTTCTGTTGACTTACCTACCAGTGTACAAACAAATTTGAAGAACCTATTAAGAACAAATCAGAAGTTTACAGTAATCCATAACAGCCAATTATTTCAAACTTGTTCCTCTACGTTAACCAGGTGGATATGTGGAACCAATGACAACCCGCTGTCCGGCACTGGAAATGGGAAGTTTACAATTCAACTGCCTATCCTGAGTCTTTCTTTATGCTATTGGATTCACAGTCTATAAACACACAAACAATCATATGAATTGTGTTAAACTGTAGTAAGGCATGCTGTTGGTAAGGGATTCAAATTATCAGAACTTCTAAAACCTGCCCCCAAATGGAACAGCAAGAATAGTGATGACACTGCACAAATGGATAGCACCATTTGAAACTCAAAGTTTGATTCAATTCTAAAGGTCCCATTTTCACAAAAGTAGAGGCTGCAGAGGCTCTCATAGAGACTCATCAAGGTGAAGACAAAGGCTTAGACCATCGACAACTGCTGAGACTTTTCCTCTCTTTTGTGTTATTTGGGGATTGGTGTACTTCTTTGGAAAAGGGTCCAGGCCCTTAGCATCACTGGGATACCTAAACACAAAGTTACTGGACTGAGGCCCGTATTCAATTTAAACTAAGGGCATGATTGCACCCTTTGCAGTGTGGCAGAGGACTGCCATACCAGCGCCCCACGGCCACACCGCCAAAGCCGTACTGACACCGCCTGCCAGAATAAGAGTTTTCTCCTGGTCTGACAGACAGTGCTTTGGCGATCCCAGGTGGTGAGCCTTAGAAGGCATCACAATGGGAATGCCAAAGCAAGTTCCTGTGCGGCAAGGGCTGGTAAGTCCATGCCGTGCAGGAACTGGGCATGCATGTAGACAGGGTGGCTCCCCATGTGCCCCCCTGCATGCATCCCCATGGACCTGAGGCCTGTTAGTTTCCTGACTGCCACAGTTTTCATGGCGGGCTCACCGCCATGACAAAAGTGGTCGTGAGAAAACTCACAATATGCTTGGCGCTGCAGCAGCTGCATCGTCAGCATATTATGGCCTCTGACCGCTGCTCCACCACCACAGGATTAAGGATTCCGGCAGTAGCAGTGGTCCTACCAAGGTCCTTCCAATGTACTCATAATACAGTGGGTGGACCGCCAGTCTGGCAGTCCAGTGACCACCACCACGGGTTCGGTGGTCCAATGGGCCTCCAAACTCATAATTGGACCCTAAGATCTGAGCAACGATTGTCATTTGACCTCTATCTCCACACAACTCTTCCACAGGGACATATTTTCAGTGGAGGCAACGCTAGATTATGGGATGTCTGTCCAGTTGTATTGGGGAACTGAAGCATTTGCGGATATGAAAGAGTAAGATGTAATGTTTTCCCGGAATAAAACCACTAAATAAATAAGTATATTATACAGTATGGGTCCAGAGAACGCATAATTTAAAAAAATGGTTATCTCAGACCCACAGTATTTCAAACGGTGATCACAATGTAACATGCAGAAACAATAAATTAATGAACTTTCCAAAAACTTTACAATTCAGGAAAAATAAATTCATACTTTTAACCTTCCATAAGCTATCATTGGGTATGCACTAGAAATCACACGGCTCACATGTGGTCTCAAACAAAACAAAAAAAACTAGTGACTGAAAGCATTTATCGTTTACTAATCAAACTTTCCTTAACATTACTCAGTTACTCCTCGTTCTCTATCTACATGTTAAATAATATATACCTAATTAAGAAACACGTTAAAAATTCACAAACAATAAAACACAATATTTCAAAGATATTATTCCTACAAAGCACGTTAATAATTACTTTGCTTCGATGCAAGAAATTAGCGTATTCACTTAATTAGATTAATTTCATACATCTCTACAAATTGATACTTGTAAGTAGCACTGATAATTGAATTCTCATTTGGCACAAAATACATTTCATTATAACTACGTGCATAATACTCATTTCTAGGAGGATTCAATAAAGGTGTTTTTTTATGTTGAATGCCATTAGAAAAGAACACGTATAACTATATCAAGCATTCTCCCAAAGACTGCACAGTCTCCAATAATAAGGCAGACGAGACCATGAACTTTCGGCTGACATCACTTTTCACCTAAATCCCATATGTTGGAATTTCACTCTCAAGCAATTAAGAACAAAGTGTGTATATCAAAAATCCAAATACTTTTTAGCAAACTACTAGGGGCTTATTTAGACTTTGCCAGGTGGGATGCCAGTGCTTAATTTGAGTAGGTGCTTTCAGGGGCTCAGCACCAGAACTTCTTTCACAGGGACAGGGCTATGATTTCTGATCCTGCAGGTGGTGGTCTCAATTTTTCATTGCCCAATTTAGAATAAAAAAAACACATACCTTCCTTGGTGAGAGGCTGGTATGTTTTCATAGGGATGCATACATCTGTTTAGGCAGGCATGATTGTGTATCATCACTTTAGTGATGATATTGTCACGCCTGTCATGAATCCAAGAAGTCATCACTAACAAATGGTTACAAATTGATACTTGTAAGTAGCACTGATAATTGAATTCTCATTTGGCACAAAATACATTTCATTATAACTACGTGCATAATACTAATTTCTAGGAGGATTCAATAAAGGTGTTTTTTTATGTTGAATGCCATTAGAAAAGAACACGTATAACTATATCAAGCATTCTCCCAAAGACTGCACAGTCTCCGATAATAAGGCAGACCAGACCATGAACTTTCGGCTGACATCACTTTTCACCTAAATCCCATATGTTGGAATTTCACTCTCAAGCAATTAAGAACAAAGTGTGTATATCAAAAATCCAAATACTTTTTAGCAAACTACTAGGGGCTTATTTAGACTTTGCCAGGTGGGATGCCAGTGCTTAATTTGAGTAGGTGCTTTCAGGGGCTCAGCACCAGAACTTCTTTCACAGGGACAGGGCTATGATTTCTGATCCTGCAGGTGGTGGTCTCAATTTTTCATTGCCCAATTTAGAATATAAAAAAACACATACCTTCCTTGGTGAGAGGCTGGTATGTTTTCATAGGGATGCATACATCTGTTTAGGCAGGCATGATTGTGTATCATCACTTTAGTGATGATATTGTCACGCCTGTCATGAATCCAAGAAGTCATCACTAACAAATGGTTTGCATTCTATTCCTCAAGTCTGCTGCACCCTGCCACTGCCTGGGCCTAAGCCTCCCATTGGATAATTGTAGTGGGGGCCTGCAGCCCTGCATTGCCACTATCCTCAATGTGCTTGATGTGGCTGTGGCTCACCACAACTTTTGTGCGCAATGGAGTCACCTGCAGTTTCCGTGTGCTGCCTCCAAGCATGCTAATTGCTGAGTGTGCTTGAGCCCAGTAGGTGCAACAGCCATACTCATGTCTCACAGGCATTGCAGCATTACGTTTGGGGACAGTGCTTTTGCTGTAGCAGGCAGGGTCACAGCAAGCTGAGCAGTGGATGCCTATGCCGTTGTCATAACTGGACCAAACAAATTACAGGCAGCGCTAGCAGTGACATGACCTGCTGTGCTCAAGCAGCCTCCCGACCTGCAACAAACCCAGTCAGACCGCACTGATTAATAGGTTAAAAAAAACATTTTCATTTGGTGTACATTTTGTTTTCGCACTCATCTGTCGGTGTAGGTAAAGAAGTAAAACGCATGTCTTATGGGACAGACAGCACAGCATGGTTACAGGATAGAGACTGAGGCAGTGCGGGTGTTGAGAGTTGGGCACACCGGAGGTAGAAGTGGGCTGTAGCCTCCTTGGCAGCATTTTCAGCCTCTGCACTTCATTTTTTACAATTTAAGCACTGAATATGACGGCTATCCCATCCACCTTATAACAAGTTCCATAGGATAAGATGCACTTGTAATAAAGCGGGCAGAATACCCGTCATGTTTGTGATGCAGTAACGCGTCCCATAAAGTCTAAATCGGGCCATTAGTCAGCACCATTTCCTTTATTGCATGTTGTATCAACGATTCAAACTGTGATGATATAGCACTCCTAAATCATTTCTTCTTCATTTAATGACACCTATAACAGGGCTATTTAACTGGCTTTAAATCAAACTGCAGAATTTCCCTATACATAAAAAGTTGTAATAGATACTACCTTGCTTTTTAGAATATTAGCACGAAAACATAGGTTTAGGCCTCCAAATCTATTAAAACAAATACAAACTTTAATTTACTACACAACTCTGCTGACTGACAACTTAAGCATACGTCCCAATTATTGGTGATCTGATATGTTTCCATGTACACTTTCTGTTCCCTTTTCAGGATTCATAATTTGGGCCATCGAAATTCAGTTGGTTTCAAGTACTGCAACACTACGTCCTGTGCTCTTTTAGGACCCACACGTGTGTTTGGTTATTAAGATGGTAGCATGTGATAAAATAGGCAGATATGATCACTTACTTTCATTGGACGGAATTGAGCTAATAAAACTCCAGGCAAGTAATATGCATCCAGTAACACAGCAGGGGTGTTTGTGGTCACGTTTTTAGTGCGTTTTTTAATCTCATCTCCTGCATGGTTACATCTATACTGACGTTTTGATGTTGAAGGCTTCAATCAGTGAAATGTCATTTGGAATTCTCAGTGCTCTAAAGTCCAGAGAACCTAGTGGCAAAATATATCTGAAAAAATCCCCAAATCTGTATATTATCAGTACAATGGCACATCACTATGCTTCAATAACTGTTGTGATACTAGTTCAATTGTTGTTACATTTAGTGCAGTACAGAGAGATGAGAAATATACTTCTTTTGATTGTGTTAATCGCTGGTTCTGCAGAATCCTTACTAGACAAATCGTATTTTGATGGATGATATTTCTGGAGAGGGCTTGTGTTTAGCTGCATGGTAGGGCGTTGCAATGAATAAAATAATCCTTATCACAATTCTTACAATGTTACAATAAATTGCAAAAAACAAGAAATATGAAATAAAACAACAGTAGGTGCCAGTGTAGATTATTTGTTTTCTACTATGTCTGAAGCTAGGAGAAGGAAGAAAGAGACTGGGCCTGGCAAGCCAGGACAACGAGAAGATGCTCTTGATTTGATAATAGTGGATTAGGAGTTGGAAGATGTAAAGCAGTGGGGCTGCAGTGCCCACTCCACGCCGCACATCCCTGCTCCATGACCTTGTCTCCCTGGCACATTTGCACTTTTTTGATAGATTGAAATATTTGTACAGTTTATATTTGTGATATGTATATTGTGTATAGGTTGGAATGTTTTATATAGGCTGTGTGTTTTGTATTATCAGTATCTGAGCCACTCTTGCTGTTCCCATATATGTTAAAATGAATTAGTACAGACAAATGCTATTAGTAATTTGCAGGCAACAAGATAATGAATAATTTCTTGTATGCAATTAAAAAGTGTGATTAATCCCTTTAGTACCTCCTTGTTCTACTTTTTCATCCTTGGATGTTCCCTGCTCAGGTACGGGAGGGTTATGTGGGCAGAACCCCTAACCATTGTTTCTATAATTTGCACTTTAGGCATCATAGACCACATAACGGCCCGGAAGCATGTGTGACACATAGGAATGAGCATGCACCACTACAGCGTATGTGAGAAAAAATAAAATATTAGGCTCAGTAATAAGCACACCTGACGAGCATGTGAATAAAGGAGCTCTACAACATGTAACAGGCGCCCTTAGGTCCAAACATGAGGCCATCGACCTCATTTCAAAGGAAACCTAAAGGAATCTGCTGCACACCGAGCAGGAACTGCATGGTGCATAGTAAAATGCTTATGAGGGCACCAACCAGTATGGCCCTTGTGAAATCCACATACAGCTACACTCTGCTGCACTCTTTGGCTCTAGCCACTCAGATTATTCGAATTTATGTAGACCCAGGCGGCCTACTTTTGAGACAGCCGTGGGCTTGTAAAACACTCACAGAAGAGGAGTAAGAAGTTTCACACTTGCACACATACACAGCAGCAGTCAATAAAGGCAGTTTCCATCCCATCCTTAACACCACTGAAACAACGATTAATTTCTCATAGACAAGCAGGAATCAGGTTACAGGTCACATAAGTTGCAGGAAAACACACACTTTGTTTATAAACTACATGCAAGTACATCAGAAATGTTGACTTCTCAATTGAGAATCCATCCGAATCGCAATTAGGAAATCACAGTTTCAAATATAAAATACTCTATTGAGTTTCATTTGCGATTTCTACCTGATTAATATTAATGAGGTAGGTTGCATTTTGCAACCCACTGGGAATCGCTAAAAACACAGGGATGGTGGCCAGCTGGGGACAGTATTCTACCATGTCTGCGTTTGTTTTTAAATAAAGCAAGGTTTTCGGAAAAAAAATTAATGCAGTCTGTTTTTCTTAAAGGAGAATGGAATGTGTTTCATGAAAAAGGAAATTTTTCTGTTTCATTTTTAAAGAGTAGGAGTTCTCACAACCGTTCACAAAGGGGAAGGGGTCCCCAGTGGACGCCTTACCATTTGTGACTGGTTTACCACCTAGTTGAAGTAAGCAGTAAAATGCAAAAGTGTTGCGTATTTCGGTCACAAAACATTCGTACATGGCACTGCGAGTTGCTATTCGGAAGACATGCCCTTAATATGCCCCTTCCTAATATCGAATAGCAAAACCCAAATTTCAATTTGGTAACAAGTTACTGAAACGCTTTGTACATGCCACATTGCATTTTTACGTTCGCAAACAGGCTTATTTACGAATCGTGCCATTTGAGATCGCAAAAAGTTGTGTACACATGGCCCTAGATTACAACTACAAAAGCAGAATGCACAATAGTAAGAGCAGGTATTCTACACAACCAGCCTTTTCCCGCCAGTCCACTATACTGCACACTTCGACAGATCTGACATTCCACATGACTTCGCTAGTCTAGGCTGAACACCGAGCACAAGACAGACTCTTTGCAAGGGTACCCATTACTACAAACCTCTTTTTGTTTTAAGCAAACAAATATGTTTGTTATTGGGATAACATGAATGCATGACATATCCCAAACTCATTAGCATCATTCCACCTTGAACAGTAAACTTAACATGCTACTTATAAGTATTCAGGCGCAGAGAAGCAGGTAAATGGAAACATCATGCATAATTCGGCAAATTAATCAGGAAGGAGATGTCAGCTAGCGCTGCATGAAGCATTCTGTTGCAGTCTCTGGGGGACAGATCCAAGTCTTAAAGATAGGGGCTGAAAAGCTATAATGAGGGCTGTGTTGCAGAGAGGCCTCTATGGTGGAAGGGCATCATCTTCAGCCTCTGCCTGAAAGTGAAGAAGGAGCTCATCGGAGCCCTGGGAAATAGGGTGTTTCCGAAGGCCTATTAACCACTTCCCACCTCAAAGCTGGGGTTTCTGCTTTGGTCCAAATGAACAACGATTTTTGCCAGGCTTCTTGCTTGGTGGGTGGTCAGATTTTCAATGTCTTGTGAAGGTGCATTACACAACGAGCCTGGCTAGGTCAAGGAAGAGGGCGTTTGGTTGTTCTTCTTGGTGTGATTAAATAAGCCTAGGGCACAAATCTCCCAACTATGCAAGATGTTACCTGGGGGATTGGTTCAATACCGTTGTCCAGTACTGGGCAAAAGATTAACAGAACTAAAGCATATGTAGAAGATCGGCATCATGCAGATTATAATGGGGACAGCAAGCATTTATCCAGGGGAATAACTCCCTTTTCTTGGTGAGGGCAAGGTAAGCTCAATGAAGTATATAACACTGCATGAGTTTGAATATAGCTTTTCTAGAAGTTGTTGCTAGGTGAGTTAGTATACTCTCCAAATCTTGATCATGAAAGACCCTCTCAATTTCAGATTCCCATTTATCCCAGAGTCTATCCAAAGAAATCTAGAAATGTTCACCTAACGCTTTGGCCAGCCAGCTGATAAGCTGGCAACCGTTACCCAAGGTATGAACGCATTGCAGCATATTGTGGATTTGCAGCTCAGTTGCCATTATATCCCAGCCTCCACAGAATATATGCATCAGTGTTGGATATTGAAGAAAATGCTCCATGTGTATGTTGAGCTGTTCTCTCAGCATTTCAAATTATAATAGGTTGGCATCTTGAAAAAGATCATCATGGTTGTTGGTTGGTTACAGAGTGCCAGTGTTGCAGATCAGTGCTCTTTTTTTGGGGGATGCCTAACAGGGGATGGATGGCACGTAAATTAATGTAAAAAATGTATCTCACGTAACCCACGAAAGCTACCCAATGTCCCAGCAGATCATTCAAGGTTTCTTGTTTGAGCTACAAAAAGAATTCATGGGCCAGCTGGAAGCTAGGCAATCAGCCTGAGAGGTTGATTATATGTAGAAAGAGGAAGACATTTAGCCATGATGAAGACCTGCAATCTACCAATGTTCTTGATCACATACAAAGACACAGAATAAAATACCATAGCAGGTGATAAGGCTTAACAGACACTGTTGGTGGTTTTAAAGGGGAAATATATAAGGAGAGAAAAGAAAAAGAAGATTGCAAGAAAGAGAGAGTAAAAGTAATAGGCACTCAGAGAAAGAGAGGAGGTGAAGATGGGGGGAGAAAAGCGGAGAAAGAGAGAAGTAAAGCCTCAGTATGCCTTCCTGTTTATAGATTCGATTTGATAGGATTTCTGGTGGGGGAAACAGTGGTTAACATTTGTTGGATTTTTTGTGCCTTTAAGTCCCAAAGGAATTGTGTTTTTCCAACAATTATAAAGGATTTCATTGAAATGTCCCTCCGTCCCTCATTCAATCCTATTGCCAATTCTTCCTTCCTCCTTTCCTGCTCCTCAACCCTTCCTTCCAACCTTTGCTCGAATTAAATTTTTCATGTAACTTTTCATTATTGCTGTGATCTCCTTACCTATTTTGATTTCAAGCACACAAATTCCTCTTCAAAAGCAGGCCTGTCCTATCCCATTTGTCAAGTATGTGAATGCCTGAAGATATATTTTCACCTCATTAAAATGTGATTGCAGTAGTAGATAAAAGATTAATGTTGGGCAAATAATGGACCACCCTGCTACTATCTTATTTAGTCAAATAACAATGACCAGCTTAAAAAGGATTTTAAAATTGAGAATGAGGTATACGTTGTGGAAAATGAGGTGCTTCATAAATTCAATCCAGTGTTTTGTTGACCTTTTCTCAGGTATTTTTTTATATCTTTATTTTGCTTTTTGTTTTGCGTTATACAAGACAAGGGATACCCAAGAATCCAAAGGGATCTGAGGTATATCAAAGTGCTGGGAACATAAGTCCCTGGTGAGAATGATGAAGAAGAGAACATTATTTTCTTTTTCCAAAGCTCTTTGTTTTACTCAAAACGCAGATCAACATCAATCAAAAGCAAATTCAGTGAATAATCAGTGAGGTGAAAAGGTGCTTGGTGCCCAAAATTAAGTGGTACAATTGTGTGAAATGTATGATACAAATATCATCAGTGGTCAACGCTGCTGTACATACAATTGCAATCAATACAGGTCTTGTGCCAATAGTCAACAGTGTTGGGATCCCATGTTGATAAGGGATCATCATCAGGACTGAGGTCAATAATGGCCTGAGACCGAGCTAGGCGACTGCAAGGCTGGCATGTCCCAAAATCTGCGGGCGGGAAGGGCTTCAGGCCTGCCTGTACCAATTGGAGCGGTAACATCCAGAATTAAATTTTTCTCTCAAGGGTCGATCGGAATGGTTCAGTACCCTTGATAACATCCGATCGTGGCAGTCTGGGTGGCATTACTCGCCAACAATTAACAAATAACATTATTAGTTTTGCAAGGGAGAATGTTTATTGACTCAGACACAGCAGAAAATAAAAGGCAGTCAATGCTCCAGTAGATCTCTGATCATTCTAGTAATCAGTCCTTTTAAGGTTTTGTTCTTCAGAGCTCTTCTGGATTATCAGGATTTATCCTCCTTCTTCCTTCCCCTGCTCAGTCAATTCAGCACTATTTTCTACCTTCCCTCAGTACCTTCCCAACACTAAACCATTCAATAATACGAATGTCTTATTGATATCACACTGTTGTGCGCATCCAGTTTCATTTAGCTAGATTAATCTTCAGGTGCTACATGCATTGCCCAAATCACGCAGCTGCCATTTATCCATGCTATCGCCTAATAACCAGAGGTCAGTCAACCTTTGCAACGCCATATCCCAAACAGCTAAGTCCTTTGCTAGCCTTCCATCCTTTATTGTGTTCTCCATTAGTCCCTCCTCTCTCATTGCCCATTGCGGCATATCTTGAGCCAGTGATCAACCTGTGGACCCTGTTGCCTTAACCAATGAATCACAAGATTGCTAAGATTGGTCCTAAACCTGCAGATTTATGTGGGGATTTTCTTTTTATGGCCTAGGGCAGAGCAACAAGCAAACATTACTTAATCACTATAGTCTGTATGCTCTCATTGACAGGATGAAGTACAGACCGTACTATTTTAGGGCAAGACCACATCATGTGGAAAATGGTTGCATTGCCGGTTTTGTAAGTCGGGGGAGAGCTTAGGAGTAGTTTGTGAAATTTCACCAAGGTTAGCTATGTCCAGTGTAAATTATTAAATTGAGCCACAAAGAATCTGGAACTACTGGCGATTCGTTTGTCTTGTTGAAAAGTCTTGTGTGGATTCCTTTTCTCAGGTTTACCCTGAACAATCTGCCTCCAATTTCACTCACACAGCTAATAATTGTACTGCCTTATTTGCGAAAGATAAAATGTAGCAACCAGACATCCCCTAAATGCAAACTTTTATAACAGTGCCAATAGTTCTGTGACATTATGTGCTTCAGTGGAGTCCTCGATATGTCTCTAGAATGTTTCCAAGTTTTAGGGAATTGTAAATGTACCACTAAAGCAAAGAACTGCTACTGTCTCAGACCCTCCTTCAATCCGCTGAATAATATCATGTAATTCTTAATCTGTTTGCATGGCTGCAGTCTCCGTAGCTACATGTCCTTCATTTAGGGCGACCACCAAGTAATTGTTTTTACAATACATCCCCATTTCTTCCTAACTCCTTCCCTTTATAAAGGTACGATTGAGGTATAAGTCTTCCTATCATCAACAACTCCCACAGTGAGATTTGTGCATGTGTCTCACTAAACATATTGCTACTGTCTAATCTGGGCCTTTTCCTACTCTCTCTGGCTATTGTGACAAGGCTACTGAATAATTAATATGCATTTTTGCTATGTGACCTTTGGTGACAGTGAACTGTGCTGATTTATGTAAAAGGTGAGATAGTAAAGAAAATGTATTCCCTTCAGGAGCCGTTTTGTTGATTCACTGAGTAGGTTACAATGAATAAAGTCAACTAGTGGGACATAGGAGGTGTACTGCTTAATCTAGGAAGGCTGCACAGCGAAATCGGTGTATTTTTATTAGATTTTCTATCCTTGTGTATTTTTTGCATTGTTGGGAAATGGCTACTGCTTTTTTAACCTAATTTCCAAAGACTTTGCAGTAACTTACTCTTGTGGTAGTCTTGGCATGCTCATGAATTCCAAGAGGAAGCCAGGAATACACCTGCATTTCATGGCCAGGAGAACTACAACAGTAAGATATATTTCCTCACAGCAAGATATTTGCAACATTGGTATTATGTGTTTATGTGGACACCAGTGTGAGGAATGCTAAGCATATACTTCCGCGTGGCATGTGGGCTCAAGTTTGTTTGAAAGCATTACAGGAACTGCTGAGCCCCTGACAGGTGTACCGGAGAGCTCTATCAGCAAATTCATCTCTGTGTTCTGTGAAGCAGTTGTTCCACTTGTACTGTTCAGGAGTGGTTTCTATCTTGTGAAAAGAACAAGCACAGTTAGCTTTATTGCTATTAAATGCAGTATGCATTGGAGGTAGGTCCAGAGAGTCCGCAGATCTTGTGACTGGTCATAAGGACATATTTGTTGGCTTGTCATGGGCCAGAAAGTGGCACAGTGGTAGCATCCATCATAAAAAGTTGCTTAGAAATAAAAAGTTACACTTACACTACTTTAACAACATAACACGCTAAAGTAGTACAAGGGCACGAACATTTGGGGCTCGATTCCGATCCGGTAAAATGCGCTCCGAATCGTCGTACGGAGCAATTTTCCCCGTACGAATCGTACCCGTACACGTCCACGTACGTACGACGAAGTACGATCCGTACCAGGAGCCAAAGACCGTACGAGTCGTGCAGGACTCCGTACGACTAAAATATCCGTACGAGACTCACTCGGAACCCGCTGTACGTGGCATCGCTACGGTTCGCGGCTGGTTTTTACGACCCAGCAAGTACGATTCGTGTCGGGTACGCAACGTACAACCCTTTTTTTTACGGGAGCTGGAAACAGCCGTAAATGCATAGTTCGCGCCGAAACAAGCACAGAACGCCCCCACCGGGGACGCCGCGTACCCCACATGATCGCCGGGGTACGCGCCGTACCCCTGCGATCATGTGGGGTACGCGGCGTACACCCAGCGTACATGGGGTACGCACCATACCCCATGTATGGTGGGTGTACGGTGCGCACCCCATGTACGCTGGGTGTACGCCGCGTACCCCACATGATCGCAGGGGTACGGCGCGTACCCCGGCGATCATGTGGGGTACGCGGCGTACGGTGTGTATGTGATTGAGCGCTTTTCCGTACGAATTGCCCTTACCTGACGCCGACCGTACGAATAGCGTCCTGATCACCCGGTCCGGATCGTACTCGCCGGGTCGTACGGTGTGTTTACGAGTGGTACGGAAACGGCTACGAATACGAATCGTACGGGGGATTTTTTTTACTGGATCGGAATCGAGCCCTGAGTGTTTTCCATTTTTTACTGAAAAGCAAACATTTGTTTGTGTGGATTAATGAGTTATAAACAGCTTAACTGAAAATCAGAGACCCAAGACGTCAGGTAAAATGTTGCAGTGAGAAACAAGGAGTGAGGAAAAAGAAGAATGACAAAAAATGTAATTATATATTAGTGTCATTATATTCGTATGTTCAGTAGCACTTGTCTACAATGTGTATGGTCCGGCAGCAATTTCAGGAATCTTGCGCCCCTTGCAGTTCTTAGATTCTCATTGATCACACGTGGGCTTATTACATTGCATTTGGTTCTGTTTTGTATTGTTTAGAGGTGGATGGTGATCAGCTAGTTTCTTTTTTTAATCATTGTGGAGTTGAACTTTGTGGGTATGAATGTAGCTGGAAAGCGCTTTTCACTGTTTCATTCTATGGGAGTGTATGGTTGTTCGTTGCTTAGCCCGGAGTAGCACTGTTTCCATTTACACATATTTAGTATAGATTTAAGTACATTTGTGTGTGGTTTTAAGATAGGTATGCTGGATTGTTGATAGGTGGGTTGGCGAGAGCACATTTTATGTGCTGTTGATGTGATTAACTCTAGCCTAGCAATGTGGTTTGGAAACTTGGTGTGGGCAACATGTTGCAACACGTTATGTCCAATATGTATTATTGGGGTAGGTTGAAGCATAATTCGGTATGAAGGAGCGAATAAGGTGGCAATGTTTAACCAGAAGTGAGATTTAGAGCCATGTTGTGTGTGCTTGAATGTATATGAGGCTGTGTCCAAAATGTACTGCTAACATAGATCATAGCATTGGTATAAGGTGATACAAAATGTATTGCCGAGGTAAGTAACAAACGGTCACCCAACAATTTGGTTAGGAACATTTTGTGCACGTGCTGATGCTGGGGTTATTTCTCAAGTATAATGTTGATGTGTAAGTCAACCTTTGAATGAATATGTTGCAGAGCTGACAACGACCTATTCCACAATGTTCCCTGGAGCAATGATGTGCTAGTGATGGGGCCAATGGCTGTTCGTAATATGTATTGCTATGCAGTCTGTACAATGGACAGAATCAGAACCACAAAAATCATTCTAATACTCCCTCTAAATAACACAAAACTAGAAAACACATCGATTCACCAATACATAGAGTCCGTCTTCTTAAAGAAGAGAATTTCCAGTCATTCCCGAAAAATGTAATTTTCCATGGCCTGAGCTCACCTGCATATGCCTAGTGGGTATGGAGATGCACTCGTTTTAACTTCTTAGGTGTGCACACACCAGTGCACTCTAAATTGAGGCTTTATGAATTTTTAGTCCCTTCCATGGTGGCGAAGGGATGAATTCCAGCGTGCTCAGTGGTCTTCAAATAGTAGTAGCATCACTGGTAATCAGCTCTTAATCAATTAAAGCTATAGACATTTCTCATGGAACTTGAATGTTTTGAAATTTGATATTGAGAAATGTTGCACACTTTCTCTGTGAAAGTTCGTGTTCAGTCATGGCAATTCAAATAATGAAAGAGGCAAAGTTGAGCATTTTACCTGCATCCCAACAATGTTATGTAATTATGGGGTAACTAAACTATTCTTATATCAAGTGGTGTACAGCTTTTCAGCAGGTGCAGCAGTCTCACAGCCGAATAGGAGTCCAGAAATTGGAAGGTGTAGTGTAGATGATAGGGGAGTGCTGTCCTCAGGGTGACCAGGACAATTGCTTTGGATCGAACACACTGAGTCCCTCATGCTTTTAGGAAAATGAAGCATCATATCACAAAGCAAAGAAAGAGGCATCACCTCATTTCAGTGACTCACACTTGCACCAAATACATTTACTGAACAGCACTTGTTTTGTGTATGTTCTTTGAGGTGATGATGCGTAGTTCTATGTCATGCCATGCACATTTCATAGATACATTGAAGCAGTGTCATCAACCAAGGGACACATTCCAAATGGGGCTGGTAATAAGGAAATGCCAGAGTAATCAGTTTATCTGGGTCCGATTCCCCACATACCTGGACATTTTAGCCAACCTCCAAGTGAAAGTGCACACCTCTAAGGCATTCCCACATGAATCATTTTTCCGAGGGAGCTGGTATCTGACATTACCAGCACCATCTTAATTAAAATCTGGATGTCAATATTGAGATCCTTCGCCTGCTCAAGGCAGGCAAAATGTTCAGATGGAAATCCACATAGAAATGAAATAGAAAAATACCCAGGAATTGGTAAGAAAACACAGATTACAATAGGTTATTCCCCATTATCTCGTAATCGTGACTGCTTTCCCCCACTCCAGAATTACTAATGCTAACGGTATCCATAATTCTAAGGGGGTGCATGATTTTTAACCTGATAATTGTTTGGACAAGCTCAGAGGCATGACACAATGAGTTGACCTGCTAAACAAGTAACCTTCTGCTTGGCAGAGTTTTTTGCAGCAGATGCATGAATCCGCTGGTGTACAAACGCACACAAAAAGGAGTGGCAGTACATATGATGAAAAAATACATGTGGGAAGATACAGGGGAGCAAAGCAATGAAAGCTTGCAAAAAAGCAAAGGTAAAGCAAATCAAATAAAAACTGTGCCAGAAGTAGTGGTGTGCAAAATTCAATACATTTTCTTTTGCATAGTTAGAAAATGTTTTGGCAAAATTGTGCGAAATGCAAATATGTCATTTTGTGCTATATTTTAGCGAAAAATATGTCTTTGTGTCATTTTTTAACATAAGGATGTCACCGCAAACACCAGCCACTTATGTTCATGAATGGCACAATTTCTGTAACTTTTTACCACAAATGGCAGATAATTATATAAAGTGGCATAAGGGCGAAATTTTGGGAATTTCATGTAACAGGCGTAATGCAAATTTCCCAAAAGTATGAAAATTAAGATGGCACAATTAAACTTTTGTACAAGGTCTAGCCAGAAGCCATTGGAGATGTGATAATTATGGTAAGATACAAGAGGATATGTGTGGATAGGTACAGATAACAGAAAGACAACAAACTTGAAAGGTAAGATAAGGACATTCCGGATTATCCTGACTTTTTGCCTCTGCCTCCTGTAATTTTATGCTTTGCTGGATTTCGTTTTTGCTGGCGTAGATGCTTTCGGCACTTTGCCACTGCTGATCAGTGTCAAAGTGAAAGTGCTCCCTGTGTAAATTGTTATTACAATTGGTTCTCCCTGATTGGCATATCTGATTTACTGGTAAGTCCCTGGTAAAGTGCATGGAGTGTGCCAGGGCCTTTAAATCAAATGCTACTAGTGGGCCTGCAGCGCTGATTGTGGCACCCACGTGAGGAACCCTGAAAAGGTATCTCAGCCCTGCCACTGCAGTGTTTGTGAGCAGTTTTAAACTGTCATGTTGACCTGCCAAGTGCGCCCACTTGCCAGACAATAGCCTCCCTTTTCTTAAATGTAAGGCACCCCTATGCTATGCCAATGTACCTCCAAGCGCAGGTGTAGTGTATGTGAAAGTAAGGACATATACTGGTGTGTGCGACATGCCCTGATAGTGAAATACTGCCAATTTCGTTTTTCACTATTGAAAGGCTATCTGCTCAATAGGATAGAATGGGAGATACCTTGAAACATCTTACGAGCATAACGTCCCATTGGTATAAGATAGAGAAATAAAGTTTAGGGTCTCTGAACTCAGAATTTAATAGCACATCTTTTAGTAAAGATGTTTTTTGCAGTATGTGCTGAAAATGCCACTTTTAGAAAGTAGGCATTTTCTTGTTTAACTATTCAGTGTGCATCTACCAGTTTGTGGATTGACTGTATGATTTTGGAGTGACAGTGGCTGGGGATGTTCATTCACTGTAGACAGCCACTGGAGGAGTTGAGGTGTGCCTGGCCCTTCCTGGGTGACTTAGAGCTGAGCTGAATGGTGCTTCGCTGCATTTAGAGTAGTGGAAGGAGGTTTCCTTGCACCTGAATAGGGCCTGTATGCCTCGCACAATGCTGTCTCCTCCCCCTGAAGCCATACTGCACCCTAGAAGACAGAACTGGTTTGGACTGGGCAAAGGGAACCTTGCACAAAGAGAACAAAGACAAAATTGGGTATAAATAGTAGACCTTAAACCCCAGAACTTTATATCACTTCTGGAATCAAGTGGAACCTTTACCAAGGAGAAGAGCTGACGGTCTGTGAGGAGGAGTTGCTGTTTCTTCCAAGGAAAGGACAATGTCTGGAACTTTGCTGTGAAGCCTGATTGAAGAAGAATCTCCAAGGGCTTGAGTGTGCTGGCCTACTGTTCTGAATTCTCAGGGACACAAAGACTTCACCCCAAGCTCCCCTGAACTCTATTGCTGAGAGGTCTGACCTGCCATGAGGTGCCTATTCCAGTTTTGGGCTTATGGAGGTTGTTTCTGATGTTGGGAAGTGGCAGCACCTTAAAAGAAGTAAGAACACCTGTCTATCACGCTGTCAGCGACACCACTGTGACGCCGTGACATGCACTGAGGCCCAGGGCACTGCTCGTGAAGTGAACAACGCTTTGCCGACGCCTGCATTTATCGGCATTTTCCGACACCATCGCTCACACCGACTCCGCCATCGCCAGCATCCTGTTATCACATTGCATATAACCACTGAGGGTGACTCCACAAACACGCTGACTACGCATCGTCACCGGAATGACGCCTTACCACCGACGCAACCATCTTCCCATGTTCTGGACTCAAAACGTCACCTCTTCGCAGACACGACAACTCGTCTCCCCTGGGGCAGCCAGGGAGCCGGTCTCCAACTCTGCACTAACGCCTCACCTTCACAATGACGTGCATCATCATAGACTTTGTTTCCAAGGTACTGCTTTTTGGGAAAACGTGTGACTCCATGACAAATGCCCGCTCCTCGCAGTCGGTGCCGTACTTTGGATTTATTGCTATCACGACATCGCAATAGAGCCAGGTGGAGTTATTTGTTTTCTACAATCTTTATTTTTGCAACAACTGTTCTAAAGTCATATCTTATTACCTGTATGTAGGATTTGTCGTTTTTGGTCTTATTAAGTATTTTTTTCTGAAACTGGTGCGATGTCCATGTGTGATGTTATCAGTGTATTACTGTGTGTTTTGGGTACAAATACTTTACACATTGCCTTTGGGATAAGCTTGTCTACTCGTTCCAAGATACCTAGAGTGTGAGCAGGGGTTATCTAAAGGGTGTATCCCACTTCTTCTGACTAGAAGCAAGGGACCCTGTTTGGACAAAGGTACCTACCTCTGCCAACTAGAGACCCCATTTCTAACAATATGTTTTTTTTGTGATCAAGATTTTCATGACTGTTTATCATTTAAAACAGATAATTGAGAATTGTCCACCAAATATTGTGCAAATATAAGTGAACTGTGCACTACAAATATGGGCCCTATCACAATGGGACTGCAAAATCCAATACAAATTGTGCTCCAACTAATTTGCAATATTGTGGGATGCGCAAATTAGAAGGTTTGCAATGTGTGCCTAAATACGAATTGAGCATTTCAGGATTGGGAAAGTTTCATAGTGCATTTCCCATTCCGAAGTGACATTTAATGCATGTGCATTATTTTCTTCCACGATTTTGAAAAGTTTCTACATTGCACAAATTTCATGACCAAACACCTGCCATCTGCACCCAAACTGCAATCCCTTTTTGGGCTAAAGCAGGAATTTGCACCCAAACTGTGATTATTGACCCATTATAATCAGACCCTAAGAGCTAACGGCCACATGCATCAAAGTTAGCATTTGCGATTTCTTAATTGCGAAGATTAAGGAATCGAAATTAAGAAATCGCAAATTGCTATGCATCAAAAAATCGCATTTTTATTTGTGATTTCTAAAAATTCCTTAATTGCGAATCGCAATTAAGGAATCCCTTCCCATTGATTCCTATGGGCCAAGAGGCCCATAGGAATGAATGGGAAGGCATTCACAAATTGCGATTAGCATTTTGCGAATCGCAATTTGTGAATGCAGTTTCAAGGGTGCAGAGGGGGGTCCAAAGGACCCCCCTTGCACCCCTGAAATGTAACTTTAAGTGCAAGTTTCACACACACATGTCCCAAGGACATTTTTGTGTGTAACATGAAACTTTCAAAAATGCATTTTGTGCATTTTTGAAAGTTTTCGCAAATTAGCATGAAGGTCAACTTCATGCTCATTTATCCCTTCCTATTTGCGAATTCGCAAATTAAAAATGTTCATGCATTGCATTTAAGAAATCTCAAATTGCAATTTCTTAAATGCAATCGCAATTTTAGAAATTGCAACATGGTTGCGATTCCTAAAATTGCGAAAAGCATGATGCATCCCAAATTTGAGAATTGCATTCGCAAACGCCCGAAAATTGCGATTCGCACTGTTTGCGAATGCAATTCTCAATAATGCATGTGGGCATTAAACTTTAACCTTTATGCAAAAGTCAAGATACCTGAAATGAGTTTATTGAACTCTACAGTATAATGGGTTTATCCTTTGAAGACCCAAAGGTAGAGATAATTTATTTTGTAAAATGTGGTTACCACTCTAATCCAATCGAGATTGGTTAATGGCAATACCATTAATTTAGTGTCATCAGCTAAAGTTTTTTAGCACCTCCAGATAGCACAAAATCAGGCTGCCTACCGGAATGTCGAGTGCTCAGGAATAAGAATATTACCCCTAGTTTTGCAATTACTTCGCTTTTCACAGAAGAGTAATTTTTAGGTCGAGCCTACAGCGCTTGCGCTGAAGAATCATCTGTTGTATGTACTTTGTGGGCTCTGATTGCTGCAGGACTTGTATGCTTCCGCGTTTTTGCTTTCTGCTTAGGGGCTTTTTTTTTGTTTTTTACACAGTATCCCTTCCTGGCACTTTTACAGGTGCAAATTCATCTTCAGCGCCCTATTTTAGTGCAACTTAGCACCCTCCTTCCCTGTTGTTGCTGTCATCCTTTGCGCACCCCACTCTGTTTGTTCCAACCCCTCCTGGCCTCTCTATCACCCTGCTTTCATGTCCTCCCAGTCCCCACATATGGTTGCTCCTTTGGCACCAGGGTTCTTTTAAATTGCTTATTCTCGTTTCTCACGACTCTTCCTTATTTTGGCTTTGTTCCACAGACTTTGAATAAAGACCCATTATACAGAACAAAAAAAAATATTTATTCAGGTGTGTCACATGATGCAGGAAAAGACGCATGTAGACCGTAAATTACACTTATGCTAGAATGAAGTAGACACAGCAAAACAGGAGGAGCAGTCCTGGAAAGCAGAGCCCGGAGTGGTCGGGGGGCGCTGCAGGGTATCCAGGAGGTGCGTCAGGGGCGCAAGAGGCTCGTAGGAACGAGCAAGTTAACAGAGCGGCTGCAATATCTTCTGTTTACTCAATGATAAGCAGGCTTTAAAGGGTTTAGCTTGTGCATGATTAACTATTTTTATACAGGATGACTTGAACAAAGTCAAAAGACATGATATATATGAAGTGTACATTTATTCAGAAATACACAGACTCCTGATTTCCCCTTCATGATATGGATAATAGGATTTCCCGAATTGTTGGGATGCTCAGGTTGGTTTCTTGGGTGGCTTGTGATATGCAAACTTTCCCACAAATAAGTAGGGCCCATCCATATCTATGAGGCTCATTTACCTTTCCAAACAAATTCTGATTCAGAAGGAAACTCCTGTTTGCAAACGTGAGAATAAAACAAGTCCACCTATCTCGCATCCTTCTAGTTATTGCCTGCGTAATTTGCGCATAGAGGTGTGGCGAGCAGCTGAAAGCTCGAACCTGAGGCCTAGCTCCGCTCCAGGTTCTGTTGGAACCTGGAGCCCAGCTTTTAATATGGCTTCTGCCTGCAACATGGCTCAACTACCTTAATGCACAAACAGGTAAAACAAAGCACTACTATTTGAGTTACACAAATATTTGAGACACAAATAGATATCTGTTTAGTGGCTGTTTTTTACAAAGTAAAACTAGAAAACATGCATTTTAATAAACACAGATTCCCCGCTTAACCAAACTGAGTGATCACAGGCAAAGATTTGATTTCATTGATCCTCCTTTTTCTTCAATATAGCAAATGAAAGCACCTTCAAAGGTCCTTGTTACAAATATAAGCTGTACAAAATATATTGGAGCAGATTTACAGGAAAGTGACACATCTATAGAGATGCGTCACTTTCCTTGCACCACCCTAAAAAATGCTTGCGCCACCATGGATGCGCCGTATTTACAATACGGCGCACCATGGCGGAAGGATTGACAGATGCGTCAGAAATTCTGACGCATCTGTTGGGGCAAAAGTCACGCATTGCCGGAGTTGTGTCGCAAGCACGACTCAACTCCAGCAATGCATTTGTGGCCTATTTCCACTACACTGCGTCACTCCTTATGCCTGCTTCAAGCAGGCGTAAGGTTTTGACGCAGTGGTGTCCTAAAAGTGACGCAGTGAAATCTTGGAGATTTCACTGTGTCACTTTTACGAGGCTTTCCTGCGTAGGAACGCCCCCCTGCATACATTATACCTGACGCAGGTATAATGTGACCCAGGGCTTTACAACGTGACGCATCTCCCTAGATGTAAATAGGGCGCATTGTTTGGGCAGAAAGGTTCTAAGTTCATGCTTAAAAGTTATCACTTTTAATAAGCACTTCTCAGTGCACTGCTTTAATGGACATATTAATGTCAAAGGTTCCACATGTGAAACAAAGCTACTTTTTTGAACTGTGATTTGACTAAATCATATTTTATCTGACATTTGTTGTATGACAACAAGATAAATATTTTTAGGGCTCGACTCGCATAGTGGCTCAAAGAGCCAAGCCAGACCCTTAGCTCAGCTCTGGCTCAGCTCACCCTGTTAATTTGCTGTCTTACCCACCTCTGTTTGCACCATTTATAATATGTTATAAATAGATACAGGTAAACTGAGTAATTCCTGAGTTTGAGCATGTCCAAAACGGGTGTGGAGGGGGGCATGGGTAAATATCACATCATATCCATTCTGAGGTCTGAAACTCACACACCCATATACAGTAGATACTCAGTTAACACCACAGCCCAAGGTATGCACTTTGCAAATCACATTATGGGCCACTTGCATTAAAGGCCCTAAATGTCCAGGTCTTTTTGGTTGGTACACCCACAATAACCTGCTGTTTCAGCCTCGGGGGCAATGGTAATATTATCACACGACAGCAGTTCAATATAATTGAGTCTGCTGGCACTTATCGCACTTATTGACTTGATGGACGCATTTGTTACCTCGCTTATATTTACATCTTTGCACTAATAATGGCCAGAAATTGTTTCTCAATAGATACCTATATAGCAGATATCTTAGGTGAAATTGTAAACACAGACCTTGAGGCCTGCCTCTGCATGGTCTGGTAAAGCGCACCGGATGTCGGAAGGTAAAAATCCATCATAGCAGAGCCTCCAGCCCCCCACCTAGTGGCACTCTGTCTTCATGGCCTCTGCCTGATGTAGGTTGTAACCAGCAGGTCCGGCTCTCCCCTTGCCCCACTAGTGGGACAAGATCACCTGCTTGGCTACCATCCACTCCTGAGGCGGAATCAGAGAAACTTAACAGAGCTGTGTGTCATTCCTTTCATTGCAGGTTACCCAGGGATGGGGAGAGGGCAAGCAGTACATAAATCACTCAGATGTTTAATAATTCACACCTATCTGATGAACTGTAGTGGCAACTCCATTGGCTGTGACCTCAGAACATCTAAGTAAGTCTCCAACACCACTTGCTGACAGCAGCCAACCCACCAGTAACCCAAGGGCCTAACGGACAATTACTGGGCTTGAGGCAAAGCCAAAGTGAACAAGAAGATGCCCATCATAAAGAAATTAAGCCTGTCTCTCTGGGTATGGAAAAGGGGTGCCCCATAGCTCAAGAGGACTGCCTCACCTCTACTCCCAAATCTATCCATATAATTCTACAGCACACCATGCCACATAATTACACTACACAAATCCACTCCACAGCACAAAAGTCCATGTCACACAATTCCACAACTAACTAATCCAATACAACACACATAATTCTACTACAAGCCACATACATACACTCCATAACACATAATAAAAGGATGCTATTTACAATTCCAACAGCTATAACTCAAACAATTGTGAGACCTATTGCATTTCCAATGCTACTTAAATCTATGACACTGCTACATAAATCCATTCAGATGGTATTTGCCCCCCAGAAGACTGTCATTGGTGGATCAACTCTTACAGTCAATGCTTAAAGTTAGATTTCGACATTTGGTGACAGAGCATTCTCTTTTGCCATTCCAAGGGTTTGGAATTTTCTCCCACTGCAACTCCGATCAGAAACTTGTCTCCCTTGATTTAGGACAATGCGCAGGACTTGACTTTTAAATGAGTATCATTTCTTGTTAGTTTTATTTCCTGTAGTCTGGGTCTTGCCTAGGGAAGTGCCCACCTTTTAGCTAATGTTATGAAGTGTGGTTCTTAAAGCCACTAAAGCTGATGCGTAAGTGTGCTATATAAATAAACTTAATATGCCATCACATAAGAAGTGGTTGGTCTTATGACTCCTTACTCCAAGTACAATGAAGATTTTATTAAGTAGAAGGAAGATGAGGTGAAGGAGTATCAACAAAAATGCAAAAGACATTTTGATAATTTGCATGGCGTAAGGAAAGGTGAATGGTGTGTGGGAGATATGGTGTATGTTAAGAAGCCTAGGTGCTGTGAAGAAAGGGGATTCCAATTTTAATGGTCATTATAAGATCATGAAGGCCAAGAAGAATGTTTTCATTCTAGAGTCTAGTGGCGTGTGGAGTATGTCAAGGCTGGTCAATGCTGTAAAAGTTGCTCATAGGCCTTTGCTTGATAGCTCTGTTGTTAATGTTCCTATTATGGAAAGGATGGGAATCGGAAGAGAGAATCATGACAAAAGGCAAAACTTGAAACCCAGATGGCAAAAAGGTTTGATCTGATTTCCTTTCATGTAATAGCATAGGTAAGTTCCTTTAAAGAGGTGTTTATTTTGTATACTCCTGCTATATTTGTTGCATATACTTCTTTATTTAATAGATTTAATTGTAGTAATAGAACCATGCATGAGTTTATTATGTTTAGTTGATTAAATGTAAAAACACATCTCCATTTGCGTGAACAAAATAGTTAACTCAGTATGATGTTAAATACTTTAACATATTCTGTGCTGTATACTTATGTATTGCCACTTGATGTTTGGTTGTATTCTTTTCTTTAAACTATTGATAGTAAGGGGATGTGCTGTGGTCTGCCTTGATTGGCTGGTATAGTGTGCCAATCATGAATTCCATTCTGGAATGTTGGTTGGATGAGTATCGGAGGTAGCTGAGAAGGCGAGCTGGCTAAACATGGACTGTAGGTGATGGACACTGAAAACTGGAATAAACCTTTTATGAAGCACCTATTTGTTCACATGATCCTTGAAAGTAGAACTTAACAATTGACATGGCTGGACCATTCAACAGACATGGGACTGAATTCACATAAAGGGGCACATTTATATCTTGGGTTTTGGCCAAATTAGCTCCAAAAACAGAGAAAAATACACATTTGCACCACGCTGCAATATAACACAGTTTTAAAACTAAAGTCACCACTCTCTCATTTCTGTCTTTTGCTAGTGTAAAAGCTGAATCTCCACAGAGTGTGTTCGGGAGTATGATAGGTTAGGGATATGAGCACTCACCAAGCCTCCGCACAGACTCAGCACTACAGTGTGGTTTGGATGTCCATTCACGTGCCCACTGTAATAGCAGTGCCTTTGGGTTTCAGGCTCCACTTGTCCACTCCAGGCTCCAATGTGCTGTACAGCAAATGCAGGACCAATGAAGCTTGCATCAGCGCTAAGACTGAGCCTGAAGAGTTGCCCATAGGCACTGATGTGATAAAAGGTGTTGCGGGGCCCAGGTGGTTCCTCTGCATCTCTCTTCCTCCGGTGGTAGTGGTGAGTGTGTGGGAAAGGCTCTCCAAAGTCATTCACTCGGGCAGGCGTGACAATCTGGTAGGAGGGCAGGTGCTTCACCAAACTCTCTGTAAAACAAATTGTGCAGTCTGTCAGAAAGATCGTAGAAGCACTGGACAACTTCACCTAGCAATTTATCCATTCAGGGCCCCGATCACAGATTTGTATCAGGAAAAACGGTGCAAGGTAAATATGCAACCTCAATAGGGGATTCACCAAGAAGCACACATGAAATGGGTGTTTTTAGTTTACATCATGGAGGTGGTTCTGCAGTTAAAGGTAAATATCCTTTACCCGCATGCGTTTCTCCGCATGCCATTACCCCGCATTTTTTACACTGCAAAAGCTTTTACAACGCTGGGCTTTACACCGCAAACTATTGTGATGCGTTCCCCAAAGTAACGCCACCGTGAAGTTAGGAATAGTAAATTGCTTTGTAATGGGTAGTGCATTGTAATGGAATGTGTGGTAAAGCCCTGTGTTGTAAAAGATTTTGCAGTGTAAAAACTGCGGGGTAATGGCACATAGAGTAAACGGGGAAAGTGTCCTATTTGAAGTAACTGAATGCTGACACACATATATATATTTATAAGCGTATGTGTTCTCAACACATACCTATGTGCAATTCTCAATTATTATTTTATTATGATTTGGAATTCCAAGGAATTCCACATAAAATATCAGTAAAACATTATTTTATACAAATCACAATATTTAAAATACAAGAAGGTATGATTTCAATTTTCCTAGATTACACTCAAGGTTACATAATCACTATTCTTCATTTAGACTCTGCATTGTTGAGAACAACAGACGTTAATGTCCAAGAGACAAAAAGCTACAAGTTCAGTTTCTTAATTGCATCCTTCAAGAGGTGGAAATCTTTATACTTCATTAAGTTCATCACTTCCAATGGGCATCAATGTTCTAATAGAGTACACTTGCGGCCAATAACGATCATTTCAGGTGGGTAAGACTTTTAACTATCACCCTAGTTTTATAAAATAATCTACATTTGATTGGCACATATTTAAAAAAGAGTACACGTATCATCCAATATACACATAACAATTTACATAAATAGTTAAAACACTTTTTTAGAAAGATGAATTCGGAATAGCAATAGCAGAAAATATTTTAGTAAAGTTCTAAATAAAGTGCTAATGCATTACATAAAGTGCTAATACATTGAATACCCTATTCTAGGGCAATTCTCACAAATAATTGCCCAGGAGCTATATTTCTAAGAAAATGCATTTAGGAAATTAACTTTCTTACAGGAATACTAATCCACAATTAAAAATCGATTATTAAATATCATATTTAGTGACCAATTAAAGTGCTTAAAGTGCCTAAAAAGGGCTAGTGCATAAAATCACATCACATAATACTATAAAAAACCTAAGGATCACCCTCGCCCACTAATTTTTCTAATAGACATTCAAAAAATCTTTTAAAAATCGAAAATTTTTAAAACAAATCAATTCAGATGAGGGAAACAGGAGAAAGTTACGGGCTTGTTCTGCTGTGGAAATTTTATACAGTAAAAAATCATGCCTTAAGTATTTGCGGCATATTGAAAGAAGCGCTGGGCACACAATCAGAACATGATTAAGATCTTGTATGCCACCATTGCATAAATCACAGTATCTTTCGTTTTTGAGGATACCCTCCCAGGCGCCTGTTACAATCCTTAAAGGCATCTGGTTCAATCTTAATAATAAAATCACTCTGCGAACTCCATGATTCAAGTTCCAAAGAATGTACGGCTGAGGATTTTTAACTGCAAAGCTCTCCACGATACAATCGAACCTTCTATTCACACGGCATATTTCCAAGTCTCTTTCCCGTGAAATCACATATATACCTCTTTTAATTATATGCTTTAATGCAATTTTGTCCAAACCTGCTGGCCCTTCAGAGTCTAAACCAAAACTGCTTAAAGACTTTAAATAATTCCTAAAAATTACACTTTTTGACAACATATTAATGAAAATTTCCTTATTCAATGCCAACCTTAATAGATTTTCCTGACAATTTATCAATGCATTTCCCCACCTTAAGCAAGCTGCCATAGTTAAAACATATGTCGAAAGAAGTCCAAATTCAAGCCTAAGAGCGGCGATTGACGCAGCATGACTCAGATTACATAATTGTCGCCAAATTTTACCTTCCACTTTTTCGATTTTTATCCAATCGCATTCATCTATCATTTCATTTGCATAATTCAAAGAGGGGGGAATCTTTATTTTATACACTGCAATAGTATGCAAAAAATGTCTTTGGCCACATTGCAAGTTCAAACGATTAATTGCAGAGGCTTGTGAAATAGCTTTACTTTTGCAGTGGTCCATGTGTCTGTTAGCAGAACACCTATTAGTGAAGAATTTTCCTAGATAAGGGTAAAATTTTACTATTTCCATTATTTCATCTCCTAAAAACCATTTTAGCTTTGCTCTAACCTTACAGCCATTTTAACTAAAAATCATCACTTTACTCTTTGAGACATTTATTTTTAAAAAGTATTCCTTAGTGTACCTAACCAATTCCGTCAGTTGTCTCGGCAGTCCAATTGGGGTAAATCCATTATTATAGCATCATCTGCATACAGCAAACAACTTATTTTTAGGTCACCCAATTGAGGAGGATCCCCTTTACTTTCCCCAACCCGCCTCGGTAAGTCATTTATGCAGATTGAGAAAAGTAAAGGAGCCAATAAGCACCCCTGCTTCAAACCGTTGTTAGTAGAGATTTTCTTTGAGAGACCTTGAGTCCCCCCTAACAGAACTTGGGTCCATGTTGAAGAGTGGAGAGCAATTATTACTCTTAGCAGGTTCCCTGGGATCCCCATAGTGATCAATTTCCTCTACAGCGTCCCCCGATCTACCCTGTCGAACGCTGTGGAGAAATCAATAAATGCTGCATACAATGGTATCTTCCGACCAACGGGATATTTATCAATTAAGGTTTGCAGAGCAGAAATATTATCTAAGGTGCCACTATTTTTCCTGAACCCTGACTGTTCAAGGGGAATTAGATTATTTCCAAATACCCACTCTTGTAGATGAACCAGGATACTTTTCGCAAACAGTTTTCCCGTCGCATCTAACAGGGAGATTTGCCTAAAACTTGCCGGGGAGTGTTTAGGGCCCTTCTTATATAGCGGGACTATTATACTTCCCTTCCAGGAGTAAGGGATGTCCCTGAAATTGTAGCAATGGACAAATAAGGGTTGTAGTACTTTTGCCCAATCGCCGCAGTCCTTTTTTATATTATGGCAACAGGGACATCATCCGGACCCATTGCACCTGAGTATCTCGACCCCTTAATATAACCTTCAATTTCCCTCTCTGATGGCGCTTCTACATCACCTGCCAATGCTATGGTATTAACAGAGCCCTCAACCTCCTCATCTAGTGGATTAGGGGCATACAGTAAGGAAATATAAATAGACCATGGAATTAACATGGGTTGATATTTTTCTCTACTGTCGCAGAATTTAGCCATTAAGGCCCTGTACTTTCTAGTATTCCCCGAACGTGCCACCTCCCTAAGGTTAACCCATTTTTCATCTTCAGAGGCCCTACGGACAGCTGCTAATTTTCTTTTCCGGACCTGTTTTAATCTATATATCTCTTTTTGTCTTACTGGGCTAGGATCTCTAAATTGGGATCTAATCAGCCTATTTATCTTAATATTAAGCTTTTTAATTTCAGTGGGGAATGTTACTTTAGGGGCAGTTCGTTCAACTTGCTTCTTTCTACCAAGGGTTCTTATGGCAGCCATTACTCTTTCGTAATTCACAATCGGGCTCTCCCAGATTGAAGTAGGCACAATATTTTTAAAAACCCACTGGAAGTTCGGAGGGTTCTTGTGTGACCTGCAAGTGCAACCACTATTTCGAGAATAAGTTACATTGTTATTCCTCTGATTCCAGAGTTCAGGTTTCTCGAAGTGTAATGCTAAATTTACAGCCAAGATGTTATGGTCACTCAATTTAGTGGGAAGCACTTTAAACTGTGAACATGCCCCGAATAATTGAAAGGACACAGCCATATAGTCAAGAAGGGAATAGCCAAATGTCCCGTGAAAGGTGAGTGCTGCGGGAGAGTCCTCTGGGAATCTACCATTTAATAATACTAGGTCAAGATTCCTAAGATTCTGCAACAATAAAAGGCCACGTTTGTCTGATTTTAAATTGGCCGGGAATATTGACTCTGGTATAAACCAAACCTCCTTCAAGTCCACACTAGAAAAGGACGAGATGGAGCTATTACTTATTTTAGCATTAAAGTCTCCTATCATCAATATACATACTCTTTCTCCAATACTACATAAGTCTTGCACAAAAGAGCAAATGGAGTCAACCAATTAAGTAAACGCTTTCCCAGGTGGAATATACACGTTTACCAAAAGCAAAAAGGTTGCATGTCCCAAGTTATCTTTTTCCATTTTTAACTTAGCACAGATACAGCAATTTGATGAGTGTTTGTATATCACAGGGTCCCATGCTAACTCACAGCTTAACAAAATGGCTAAACCCCTACTAGCATGCCCCTTTGTAGATTTTTTTGCTTCACTACAGAACACATAGTAGTTCTCTAACTGAAACTCTTCCCTTGCCCACGTCTCCTGGAGGAAAATTATCTTGGGTGCTAGGTATTCTAAGGATTTAAGCTTATGTTTTTCTTTTCCAAGCCCCGCCATGTTCCACGACACAATTGTCCCCAAAAGGCTACCCCCCGCTCTATGGGTTTTGTATTAGTTGTTTTTACCCCATTCAGAGTGCTTGCAATCGAGCTCCATTTAGACACCTCATCTCCCCCATCTATACTAAGGACCTCTTAGACCTCGGGAGCTGAAAACTTAATTTCTCTTGCACCCGATACCCTTCCTACTGTTATTTCCAAGACCTCAAATGTTGAGGGTATATTCTCTCCCTCATGTTCAATAAATCCTTTCCCCTGCCGATGTTTAGGTATTTCGAGGCTTTTGGGGGGGGGGGGACACCATGAGGGACCATAGTATTTAGAACATCTATTCCTCTTTTCCTGAATCTGTCCACATTTGCTAAAACGAGTAAGTACACTACCGCAGATGTAAAAATGGCTTTAGTTACATATGGTTTGTACCTCCAGTCTAGATGAACCAGTTCTATATCATTACTGGTAATTAGCTTTAAATCATCTATTTCAGATATAATTCTAAGGACGGCGCTTCTATTCAATGTTATTAACTCAGCATCAAAGAGTGGGATCAAAATCAAAGTCTTATTCACTTGCTGAGCTCCTGAATCGGGAAGCCTAGTTAAATTAATATCTTGCTGGCTTCTGGGGAGATCATCATTTAAATTCACCCCTTTATTATTATTATCCACTATAATCATTCTCCGACTAACTCCGCCGATATTACTTGATTCTGGAATTGTTGATGACACTACAGGACCAATTGACTCCTGTGCGGCACCACTTAGTTCTACTCTCGGGAATGTTACAAAGCTTTTTAAATTAGCCTCTTTAATACCTGAGCTACTGTACTGGTTAGAGCCCCTTCTTAACCTGCCTTCACCTTCCCCATCATTATTCTGATTGGTGTTCGGCCTAACAGGCGAACTATTTTGCTGAAGGGCAAGATCCTGCTCATGATTCGGAGTCATACTCATTTTCAGTTGCCCCACAGAAGACATAGTATTCTTTTCGTCCATAAGGGCTATGTAAGAGTTTTCCTTTTCCTTTGCTGGTTGGAACCACAACTTTCTCTGCTTGGGTTTTGGGAACCGGCGATTTTTCAACTTCTTTTTTCTCCTATGACTGTTTTTAATTGTTCCCTTTCTTACTATAGAAACTTCCCCCACAGCAGAACTCTCTAGGATAGTAATTATTTCACCTGGTTGTTGAGGTTTAGGATTTTTTGACTTACACATATCAAAGATTGGAAAAACACACACTGTGTCTGTTACAGGAGAAACTCTTACATTTAACCTTTCCCCCGATATGGGGACCTTTGCAGAATCCTTAAGGTTAACTTGGGACGGGCTTGAGATTGATAAGTCTACCAGCAAATCTTTTGGGTCCCCTATCCAAAACACTTTATCAGCATTATTTATTATATTATGCGTTTGACATGATTTACTAACTGTAGCATAAGCACAATTCACGCAAGACTGTCTATGATGTTTAAGATCTAAAACCCCTCCCAAAATGGGCATGAGGACTCTGAGAATATGATCGGTGTTAGAAGTACTTTTCTCCAGCAAAGACAAGATTGCAGACAGGGTGGTTTCCAATTTAAAAAACGTGTTCATTAGCCCCTCTGCCCCTGCATTCTCATTCACGACCAGTGAATACAGGGAATTCCTTATCCTTTTATCATATGACATTGATAGTTCTTCACCAGAGAAATCATGTGAGTCCGAAACCAAAGATAATTTAGTAGGAGTACTACTATACATGATAGGCGTATGTGTATGAACTCCTTCTCGAGATGTCAATCCTTCTTTGTTAGAATGCGACTCTGAGATCAAACTTTGAACTTCCAGTTTTTCTAGCTGCTTCACTCGAACCGCATTCATTTCCAATGGAATGGCAATGTCCGGAAGAGTTAAGTCCTCTGTTTTCGCCTGCCCAACAGGTAAGCTGCATTCTTTCTGCAGTTCCATTTTTGGAGTGAGATCACTTACTTTTATTAATGGGGAGTCCTACCTGAGCCTCTGAGACACACTAACGTTGTCTTTTGCCTTTTCAAAAAGGGATATCAGATCTGCTAGTGGAGAGTTTGGATTGGCTTCCTTTCTTTCACTGCCCTTGCCTTGAGGAGAGCCCACTGTCTCAAGTCTGGATAGGGACATCTCCATATCCATTTCTAAATTATTATCCTCCCCATCAACTTTCTGCAGATATACTCTTCTTACTGATAAAGGGGGTCCTACATTGCATTCACCTCCATTCATCTTTACTATAGTTACAACGGGGAAAAGCACCTCTGATCCTATTATATGACTCTCCACTTCATTCTTAGCTATTATTTCAGAGTCCATTGAAACCTCTGATATATTCCCCTCCATCCCTTCATCTCCATTTTTTTGTCCAGTTCCACACTTAGAACTTCTTCCCTTTTTAGTAAACATTGACTTTACTGATGGATAAGATTTCAATAATGTTAGATGCGCACCACTTCTGCGTCGACAAATAGTTTTCTGAGGTTTTAGAGGACTAAGGAGGCACTTGGCACTCTGATCAATGGTTACTATAGTTTCTGCTGATTTTGCTTTTGACTGTGAGCGCAGTCGCCTTACAGACATTACCATTGCCCCAGAGATTTAACATCACTTAGACTTGTTACTCCTCCAGCAGTTAATAAGAGGCGTTGAAAGCAGATAACCATACGTATGAGTTTGGATGAATGTAGAGCACAACCCTGAAAGAGTTGGCAGAACTGACACTGCCTCAAAGACTCCTCATTTGCCTCACAGATACCCCACTACTATTCACCACTATTCACATACCACCTTGCCCTAGGCCTGGGCGATTCAGCAGTGGCCCAATCAGATTCCAATCAGACCCACACTCCGACCCCCGTCTGGCACTGGGGATATGGTGGCGTAACAACTGTAGTGACTGTAGTAGACTCTGCGAATTGATGGTAAAGGTTTATGGCAAAGTTTGTGGCAGAATGGGATACTCGGTAGGTACTATGACTGGGTGCTTGCCGCGATGCAATTACCAGTTCATAATGTTCTCACTGTACATACCGCTCGCACTGACCAAGGGACTGTTCAGCGTCTATATCAGGATTTATTCGTGATTGATCCGAGTCCAACCTATTTAAGGATTAATTGACAAGAGGCAGGGCACAGCATGAATCCACACAAACCCCCGGGCCCGGGCTGGGACTCCAAGCTGGATAGGGACCCACCACTGTGGACCACTACAGATCACGGGGTACCACAAAAGATGTACAGGGGTCCCTGAGGTCCAAGCGAGTCAAGCGAATCACACGAGTCACACGGAATGAATGTACGGCGGCAGGCAGACAAGGGGGTGCACGCCAACAGCTCCCCAACCGCCTCGCTCACCTCGCTCTCCAGACACTCCTCAGACACTGCCATCCCACTATCGATGCCGTGGTCGTCTGACTGTCTGCCTCCTCCTCCTCCACTGCCACTTACTTTTACTTCTTCTACTGATGCCTTGATGCGTGACCCGATTCAAACACGGGCACCGGAGTTTAGCCCCGACCCTCATCTCTTGTCTCCTTGTCTTCTGAGCCTCCTTCTAGCCTCACTGAAGAGCTCTGGTGGGCTCTTGCTCTGGCGGTGCTCTGGCAGGGCAGGGCAGGACAGGGCTCGCAAGCGTGTGTGTTTTCGCGGGCGTTATGGGCGTGCCGACCACACGCGCTGGATACCAGCCTCTGACCAGCCTCCGACCTCTGTTCTCCGTCCCCCGGGCCAATACGGGCCAAAACGGGATAGACGGGATCAACGGGCCTCAGGTACAAAACGCGAACCCGAACTCCTGGCGAGACCCGCAGCAAGGACGCCACTCTCCGTGCACCACGCCACACATCAGCAGCAGCTCGAACTAGCTCCTCCTCCTCCGGAAACAGCGTAGCGTAACGGCGTAAACACTCCCAAAAAACTTTATCCGAAGTTACACCTATGTGCAGAAGGTGGCAGGCACTAATATGTACCTTACAAAGTGTATAGTTAGTTCACTTACAAGTAGAAAAACAGGTGTAACTCATCAAAGTACATGAGACGATAATTAGATTTCATACAAAAGACTTAGGACCTTGTTATGAGTTTGGCAGTGAGGGAGCAGGAACACCCATGTTTGAACTGCCCACCAGATTAGGAGTTTTCTCCTGTCTGGCCGGCTGTTGTTTGTGTTCCCGTGGCAGTGCCTCTGAAATAGACACTGCAATGGGAACGTCAAAATCTGTGCCTGCATTGCTTTGACTGGTGCAGTCCATGGAGTGCAGGTACCTGGGATGCATGCACACATGGGGGCACAACATGTGCCACCCGCCTGCACCCCAAGGCACAGAGTCACAAGGGGGCCCTCTAGGGCCCCACTTGTTCCTCACCGCCAAACTTTTCAAGACAGTCGCACTGCCATGAAAAGTCTGGCGGTGAGGAAAATCGTAATATGCTTGGCGGGGCCACAGCCGACCCATGCAAGCATACTGCCGCCTCAAGACCACTGCCCACCGCAAGGGATCTCTGATCCCTGGCGGCTGCGGTGGTACCAGGGCAGCTCGACCGCCCTGGTCGTAATAAGGTTGTCGCAAGACTGCACAGATGCACCATCACAAGTCTGGCGGTCCATGGACCGCCAGACTCGTGATAAGGCCCTTAGATGGATGATAAGTGGATATTCATGCCAATCAATTTGGTAGAAACCCAGGAAAATATTATTTTTATTTTTAAATCAGCGTTATTCATTTCAAAGGAGAGCATCGAACATATCAAATTTGTATGCGTATGTCAATAACCCCTAAAGACTACTCAAACATTCAAATGATCCTTAAGGGTCCACACAGTGTCTGTTTTGTGCATTAAAGGGAGTCAAGTATCCATCACATTATTTACCTGCCGCACCGATTGGGCAACTGGATCAGCACAATAGAGATGGAGTGAGATAGAGTCCCTGACATAGCTACCTGCACCTATCACAACAAAACACTAACTTCGAATTGACTGAACACTACTGAAAAAGAAAAAGTTGCAGTTAAAATGACTTGGATATGTGTTTGGGGTGTGCATATGAAACAGGTACATACAAACATATGCTGTTAAAACTGCAGATGGCTGGGAGCTCACGGAGCACATCAGTCTCATTTGGTATTAAATAATCCAGTTATTCCTACCGAGAAAATACGTTTCTTTAACCCCTTCGCTGCGGCGGCAATTCTGCCGCAGCACTAGGGGGTAGGATGGCCGCGCAGCGCACTACTGCTGGTGACGGAACCGCTCCATCAGCCTCGGTAGCGATGTGCTTATGACGAAGCGGTTCCGTCATGGCCCCGCCCGCTCAATAGAACGCCCAGCGCAGGCGCGGAATCCGCACCACGCAGGCGCGGCGAGCGGGCCATGACAGAACCGCTCCGTAATCAGCAAGGCGCTACCGAGGCTGATGACGGAGCGGTTCTGTCATCAGTGCAGAACGGGTTAAAGAAGAGTCTCTTGTTTTAATTCATTAACAAAGTTATAGGTGCAGAAGGCAGTGATGAGAGATAGTTTGAAATAATTTTATGTCTGGAAGATATGGTTACTTTATTGCCTATGTTTGCAAACTGTATCTCTATTTTATTTAATATGTTTATACAGCACATTGAGTTATTTATTATCAGTGTTAACAAAGTTATAAAATTCTTAATAAACATACACGTAAAAAAGAGAACATTAAATAAACTGATAATAATTAATTCTCAGATGTGTAAACTACGACCTCCATAGTACAAACTTTATAGGTTGAAAATATTTGATAATCACAAAAACACTCATAAATGACAACTATTCATAAGTATTCATTACACATGCCATACTTTAAAATGCAATGTTTCCAAAGAAGATCTTCATTTCATGTCCCAGAGTGCACTCAGATCGGCTCCTTCAACAGTGAGGACAGCTGGTGCAGAATAGTCAATGTGGGTAACACAAAAAAGTTGTTCCACTTCACAACAAAATGACCGTATGTGGATCTTGTTTGGTACATCTTCCTGTGAATAGTGAAGCGACGGCTTGTTGCTAAGGGTGCTGAGAACAGCTGTGCCACTAATTTAATGTATTATTCAGAGGTTCCGAACGTGCAGCATCACATCTGCAACACAGCTCTAGATGGTTGGAGTGTCAGGAGAAGAACACACACTGGCCATGTCTGACGGGCTGGGGTCTAAACGCGACCCACCAGACACGCAGAGCATGTTGTTCTGATAATTGATGTACGGTGTGTCTTCTACTACAGGTAGGACTTGGGGCCGGATGTATCAATATTAGAAATAGCGATTACCTAATTGCGATTTTCGGCTAATCGCAATTAGGTAATCACTTTTCCTATTGTATGAAACGTATAGAGTTTCATTTACAGAATTCCTGGTGGGTCGCAAATTGACCTACCTCATGAATAATAATGAGTTAGGTCTCAATTTGCGACCCATTAAGGATCGCTAAAATCAAAGGGAAGGAGGCCTGCTGGAGTCAGCAGACAATCATGGCTGTGATTGCTTTTAAATAAAGTAATACTTTTTTTTTATTGTAGCCTGTTTTTCTTATGGTAAAACGGGTTGGGTTTAAGAAAGAAAATTGAAAAGGTTTTTTTAATTTATTAAGAGCAGATAGTGGTCAGTGGGACCACTGTCTGCTCCTAAAAACCGTTTTACGAGCATTGACAAACTGCGAGTGGGTTGCCACCTATTGAAGTAGGTGGTGAAATGAGAATGTTTAGCAACTGCATTTTGGTTGCTAAACATTCTTACTTACCACACGCCCCTTTCTTATACTGGATTTGCATGTATTCGTAATTCCAAACTGCAATTCAGTAAAATGTTATCAAATCGCAATTTAAAAATTACACATACCAAAATACATTTTTCTGGTCACAAACGGCCCGATTCTGCAAATAGGGCCGTTTGCGACTGCAAAAATGCTTGGTACATCAGGGTCCTTGGAATCTAAGGACAGCAGGCCTTCAATGAGGCAATGAGCTGCCAAATACAATGCATTGTATTGAAAGGTCTGCCTTGCAGCATAAAGAGGACTAGTGACAAGACCTAGTAAGACATGTGGAAATTATGAGGCAAGCTAAGGGGGAAGTACTCCAGGAAACTGGACGACAGGTGTGCTCATAGGGAAAAAGAGAGGGGATGAAGAGTAAGAGACAATGCGAGGGTGTAAAGCTGACCTCGACATATTATATTGTTGGTAATTTGACACACTTCAGCATTCACAACATGATGGTACCCATCACGAGAATAATGCTGGCCTCGATATAATTTTAGTATAGGAAATTTGCCTTTCTGCTTAGTCACCCCAGATTTATCACGCTTTGTAGACTGCATTTGGAGACTGCTAATTTGCCTCCTAGTGCATGATCTTTCACCTTTGAACATGGCGGGAAATTGGTTAAATCCAAAGGGCTTATTTATCTTGTAACTGAGTCCATAGTAACTAGGCCAAGGTGATAGGAGAGCAGCATAAAAATTCAAAGTCCCAAACGGGCTGCAGTGCATATCTACACTGCATACACAAATGAGTGTAAAACCGACACCAGGCAAACAATTCTGCTCAGGATGTCTACAGTCTGAATTGCTGCAGAAGTAAATCAAAACAAACCATTCATATATATAATAAACCATGTTTAAAACATTAGCAAAGTCACCCCTGTTTGTGCCTTGAAACTCTCAGGGCTAGGTGCTTAATATCTAAAAGTGTGACATTCTAAATATTAGGGGGCCCATTATGATGTCGGGCGGATTGCCAATCCGCCCAACATCCACGCTCATTTTCCCTCCGCCATATTAGTATGGCGGGGTGGACCTCGGCGGATGGCAAGACCGTCTGCCGCTTTTCCGCCCCGGTCGCCTTGCGGCCGGGGCGGAAAAGGAATAATATGGTGGCAGTGTCTATTAGACACCGCCAGCCATATTACGATGGGCCTGGGCAGGTGCCTTTCCGTGGTGGCATCGGCATGCGGTCTTCACTTGTGGGCCCACCTGCGGGCCCCCAAAGTGAAGGAGCGGTGGGGGGTGCACACGGGGGGGTACCTGTGGTACCCCCCTGCATTTGAATATACAATGCGGTAGGCACCGCGAGGTGCCTGCTGCATTGTGTATGCAAATGCATACATGCATTTATGGCATTGAGGCGGGCGGTGCAGAGAGCACCGCCGGCCACAATGTTATAAATGCAGGATGCGGCCGCCACTGTGGCGGCCGAATCCTACTCCACCCACGGGACCCCCACCCTTATGGCGGGCGGTCCCTAGTCCCGATAGGATGGCAGGCAGACTAAGTCCGCCCGTCATCCTAATGACCCCCTAAGACTAGTATGCCCCTCTAGCAACTAGCTACACATTGTTATTTTCACTGGATATATTGCTTTCATGTTTCCTTTGGAAAAAGTATATTTGTGTTTAACTGCTTTAATGCAGAGGGCGAACCGTTTATGTCCAGCACTTTACCTCAGTAATGCCGTGGATGTGTACTGTTCATCCACTGGTGGGCTGCAGGAGGAACAATGAGTGCTAGTGCGTGCACCGAAGGCTGCCCTCTATTTCCTTTTGACGGATTCCCCGCCCCCATCAATGACATCAGCATGAAGATATCATTAGCCCACCAGAAGACACACAGTTAGGAGTATGTGAGAACTGCTCCATGCCTCTGATGGTATTCCCTCCCATCGGCGGGGAACTTCAGTGGTGGGAGAGGCATCACTGGAAAGGGGAAGTCCCCTTTCCAATGATATCTCTCCCAAAAAGGTGGTTCCTGCTCAGGATTGCGTCTGGGACTGCAATCACCAAGCAAAACTCCCCACTGGATGGCAGGTATGTTAACTGTTGTGGGATATCAACCCCTCAGGCATTAGTGAACAACTCCCAAGGGATATAGCTCTCATTAGAATTTTCCCTTCTTGGCCATTGTAATTAGACTGACAGCATGATCAGTCACCCAGGGATGGGAGAATTTGGGGAGGAATTCTGCTGGGAAGGAGTCTAGGCATGTAGGTTACCAGTGGAAAGGGGAGAGTGTCTCCTTTCCAATGGTGCACATCTGCCTTGAAATCCTGTTTCCGAATCGTGTGTGGACTGCAATTCCACATAAATCCACAATAGATGCTAGGAATGTTTGGTATTGAAGGGCTGCCCCCATGAGCGAATACGCTCAACACCCAAGAACATGCCTACAAAAAAACACTGTTTTTTATTGACTAATATATGAGAAGGACCGGAAAATGTTAAAAAAAGTAGCGCAAAAGCACTTTTTTAAAACCTAATGTGAAAGTTATTTTTTTCTCTAAAACAAAGAACTGTATGGCTGAGTGGGTTGGGTGGGGCCAGGGCTGGGGCTGAAGCAACACCTGGGAAGGGAGTGAAGTAACAACACTTTGCACGGGGGAGAGAAGCAACAAGAGAGAGGATAGTCACAGCTATATTGAGCTCTGTGGATGGATTGGGGGCAGAAGCCCACAGGTAAGAAAAAGCAACACGATTGTGAATATATAGAAAAAGGCCCATGAACAAGAGATCGTGAGGAGGAGAAAAGCACATGAGTGAGACAGCTGTAAAACACAAGTACTCTCTTGGAGAGCTTAAACAAAAATAAATAAATAGTTCCCTAAAAGGGAGCAGAGGAAGAACAGAAGCCAGTAAAAAGGCCATGCTACATAGGAGGAACAAACAAGATGGACAATCTGAAACAAATAAAGCTGTCCGATATAATACAATCAAATAAGAGAGGCACTAAAGCCAGATATTGGTAAGAAATGAGCAGGTTCCAAGTCCCTGTACATTCTTGGTAAGCCCACAATATGTATTTTGCAACAATACATACTAACTGTCAGCAAAGTTCAAAGTAAAAAGGTTCACCAGTGGGGGTAGGGGGTAGAAATGTAAGCAGATGTGGGGTTAAAGGTCACAAATCATGTTAGGAAAATCCTTCAAAAGTATTAAAAATATATATCCAAAATCTAATTTAGTGGTGAATGTAGCTTTTTGTTAAGTATAAAATCAAAGGTGACTTTATGGGAATATGATTCCTACTTTTTTGAATGCCTGGAGCAGTAAATCAGTTCTCCTGGTACCTCTTCTCTCCCGTGGCAGTAACTGGCATACCTTTAAGGCCTAAAAAGGACTTCCTGCCAAAAAACAATACAGCGCTCACAGCTAGCAAGAAGGCTGGGAGGGTTACTTATTTATTGGCAGTTTAATCGGATGAGGGGAATGGGTGTGAATAGAAACAGACAGTATCATAAACAGCAAAGCTCAAACCAAACCTGGCTTTTTGGTATGTTTATGCCAAATGCAGCCTAGAGTGAGCGATGTCTTTGAACTACACTCCTCCCTCAACTTTTTATCTCTACTTCCAGTTGGAGGGAACTATCCTTCTAAAGCCAGTAAAATAATATTTGAAAAGGGTGGGTCCATATTTCAATATGGTAAGCCCCGTGTGGAGTTTATGAGCTCTGTGCAAGGGTTCTGCCATGAACAAAGGCTTATGTGATAGATAGCTGTAATGCACATGCTCACAAAATACATACTGTAAATGTGGGAAGGCGGGCTGCAGGATTCTGTAACAATTGAATCGGGGTATAACCATTCACCGACTACTGTAAAGTGTAAAAGTTGCTTTTATAAAGTAGTTTTCCCTCAAAAACTCACCAGAACTGAACTGGATTTTGAGAGAGACTTCAAATACCATATCTGCCTCATATAAGCTGTCAGCCTGGAAAAAGATTGAGGCTTCGGGAAACATATTGCCTTTTTTGACCCGGAGCATAAAAGGTTGGGGAATGATTCTGTGAAAAAAAGAACTAGGTGGGAGTGGAATGCACTGGACCTTTAAGGATTCCTAACCGGAGTAGTAGAGCCAGACTCCCCCTGCTTTCCTGTGGCTTGTACAGCATTAGACCTATCACTATTGACTTGGATATTACTAGGGTGGCTGGTCTTATTCATTGCCAGGATCCTGTAAGACAGTTAGGGTTCTATCGCAGTTTATCCAGTCAGATATGAAGAGAGTGCTTCAAAATAGGTGAGTAACTAACGAGCTTAAGGCAGGACTGTCTGATGGCAGCTATGCTATGCTGTGTTGAAACCTGGGCTCCTGTTTTATTTTACCTTAAGGCAAAGAGAAAGTGTTCCAAAAGGAGCGTCAGGAAAGTGAGAAAATAGTTAAGATTGGGTGGTACACTTTCTCGAGTCATCGGATAGTTCAAAGGTTGCAAATGGCATCTAATCCACCACCTCCTCACAACATTCCTAGGCATGGGAAGATTCGGCCAGAATAAAAAGGTCCTGCTGGAAGGGCTCCTTGCTCTTAATGGAAGAAGATGATTCATTCAGGGACTCTAGGTGGTAGCCAATGGCTGGAACTTCTTTCCAAAGGTCAAGTGTTTAGCCTCCTGTTTGCCTGCTTCAGCAACACAAAAAGCAAAGGACTCCTCACTCCAAGTGGGTCCAGTTGTCCACAGAGCAGTGGAGGCATTGCTGTGGAGAGCCCTTGTGCTTTGAAGCCTGCCCTGAGGTGGTAGGGGCAGCAGGGCTGACCAGGAGGAACCTTTTCAACTCTTAAAAAAGTTGCAATTTCTTTATTTTTTTCAGCCTTTGGTGGACCGGGACAAAGTGCTAAGGCTTCCATTGTAGTATCTTCAACTGTGAAAATAGTGCTGTAAAATAGCCTATTTGGCCCAAATTTTTCTTGGCGGTGAATCCACTCAAATTCTTTAGCGGAAGTCAGCACTACTTGTTTCAGCCCCTCACACGGTGGGCAGGGCTGGTATTTAAGCCCTACCAATTTCTAACACCACCAGCACTTGCATTGAAAAATAATTACTTCAAATTTGAAGAACATTGTTTTCTTCAAATAGAAGGAACTTAATTTTCCCAAATCCTACAGAATTTATATATACATCAATTTGAGCTCAACGTCTATTCTGACTTATTTCCACTGAAAATAAAATATACAATCATGGAAATGATACACTGATGATGTTTTCATAACTTGGAAGATGACGAACAAAAGTGACTGTAGAAATACAAAGGAGGCCCCCTTATCTGTCGTCATAGGGACAGGGGAGATATGTTGTCAACATAATTTGTCCCTCTAGAATACCACAAAATTGGTAGAGAGTAAAATAATGGTACCCAATTAGGACACAATGTTTAGCAATACCAATCACACAATTGTGTTAGAAGCAAGGGGCTGAAATACAATGTATGAGCCAACTGGTGCAATCAATCTCAAAAGCTTACACAATTAGAGCACTATAGCACACACAGCGCCAACTATCGAGTAGTGTAGCCTATGAACAGTGTTGTTTTGGAAAAAAGCTTTGGTTGAAAAACTGTAATTGCAAAAAAAGTAATTTTTTGTTTCTTTTTAGAACTTTGTCCTGAAGAAGGTTCAATATTGTTAACCTGTAACCGAAACGCCGCGTCGACCCATGTTCTTTTGACCTTTTGCACTTTTTAACCTATGTTTACTTCATGTGATTTTTAATGTTTTAATGAAATGTTCAATATACTTTATGTATATTTTTTAAAAATGAGTTGTTATCACTGTGATAAAATGTTTTCTTTTGAATAAATGCACAAAGTGTATATATATTTTTCCGAAACACCGCTCTCTGGTTTCTCTAATTTTTAATTTTAATTTCTTCTATTCAAATGATGAAGTGTGTGCTATAGTGCTCTAATTGTGTAAGCTTTTGAGATTGATTGCACCAGTTGGCTCATACATTGTATTTCAGCCCCTTGCTTCTAACACAATTGTGTGATTGGTATTGCTAAACATTGTGTCCTAATTGGGTACCATTATTTTACTCTCTACCAATTTTGTGGTATTCTAGAGGGACAAATTATGTTGAGAACAAAAGTGACTGAACATGAAAAATAGATTAATAGAGACCATCACCTATGGTTTATCATGACGTATAATGGAAATAGTCTGCCCTTACTGAAGTGCAGGATTATAGAATAACAAAGTGCATTACAATCTCACCGTTAAGAACTACCCTCCTCAGTTTTACAATAGTCAACGAAGAGCACTGATGTAGTTGGTGCCCCATGGTTAATTCCCTCACATAAGGAGAATCTATTCTGTGATTACATCTTCCCATATGCAAGCAGAATCAATTTCTAAGAAATTAGAGGCTAGACAATATAACAAAAGATTAATGTATAGACCTGGAAATAGAGCAGCAAATGGTAACAGGGACACCCTCCTGGAGAGCCATCCAAAATTAAGGGGTGAGAAACTCACCTAGGTAAACTGCATTTGGCCTACTATCAAATGGATAATGCACAGGGATAAACACAAATAACTGTGCCCTCAATACAACTAAAATCAAATAGGATAGTCTACTTTTCGCATTCAGCTGCAGGAAGCATATCAGAGACCACATCATGCATGTGTGACTGAGACCACCCCTTTTCAAAATTGGCCCCAATACTCTGGGGGCTACCACCAGTGGTAAGACACCACTTTTGTGAGTACAGTGGGTGTGAAAAAATATTAAACCTTGTAGAACTACATACTTAGGCCTAGGAAGACCCTGGGAATAAAGAGTATTTCTGAACTGTGGCAGTGACCGTGTAGCTTGCACAATTGTGTGCCTATGCGGTCACAGGTAAACTGGATTAACAATAAGTAAATGTGAGAAATTGAGCTGTTGGTTGAGTGGGGTGTTAACCCTGCAAAAGGAACAGCCATAATCTCTGTCAGGATGAACCGCTAAAGTCACTAAATGAACCTGTGCTTAAGCCCCTGGTAGCTTGGCACAAAAGGAGTCAGGCTTAATTTAGAAGCAATACATAAAAAGTGTTTATAAAGCACACAAACAGTAATAAAGTGAAAACACAACATCTGGCACACCACCTGACACAATTTAGAAAAATAGAGTACATATTAATAAATTGTTTGACACCAAAACAACAAACATCCAATCAGTAGAACTGGAGTTATGAATATTTAAAGTTTAAGGAAAAAACTATCATCCAAAACATCAAAGCACCAACTGCGGACATCGAGTCGCGAGAGACCGGGTCAAAATAAAAAATATATGGGGATGGATCACGAGTTGGATACAAGAAGTGCATTAAGTACGCCGGCGCTTACATTCAAACTTAGAAGAAAATTCAACAAAGATGTGTTGAGAAGTTAGAAGTTCAGTGGGGCAAGGATACAGGCGGGGCCCGAAGAGCAGGCATTGTTGGGGAGCCGCTGGAAGAAGTTGCAGTGATGATTTCCATATTCGTCTTTAGTCTCTTTTTTGCAAAGTCAAAAATCTTCAGCAGTATAAGTCTGAAAGCAGTTTTTAACCAAAAATATTATGAATTCCAAGTTTTGGATATTGGCTATCTGTGCCACCACCAACCAATGGTCCGGGCCTTGAGGGGACCACTTGGGGGTTATGGCTTACTCAGGCTTAGTCCAGGTGCAGGTTCAAGATGGTTGGAGCCTAATCAGGAGGTCAGCCAACTAGGCCTTGCTATCAATTTGGTAGTCCTAGGTTCAAGAATTGGAACAGGGCTCAAGCGGCAAGACTGGCCTGTGAGGGTTCAAGGCAGGCTTCAGGTAGCAAGCAGTCCTTTTAGGTGCAGTAAAGCAGTCTTCTGAAGTATTCAGCGGGCAGCGGCAGCAGGCAGTCCTCTGAGAGTCCTTCTGTAGGTCCAGTGAGTGAGATCTTGTGTTTATTGATTTAAGCAAATATGCAAATCAAATAGCACTTTCTAAGCATGAAGGTACGGTCATAGTCGAACATCCCCAAAAATTGGATTCTCCAATTTCAAATTAAGAAACCAAAGATCTCTCCCCTGAAAATTTGAGTTTGTCTCTGGAATTATTTTATCAAGGGGTCAAGAATTATCATATGATCCATCTTTTGTCCTGAATATTGTCTCACTGACGTCAACGTCTAACCCATTCTTCTTCTTTAGTTTTTGTTAATTGACTTGGTTTGAGTTCTGAATCCTATGTATAGGACAGACTCATTGCCTTGTTGATTGGAGATGGTCTTTGTACATCGAGAACCTGTTGTCAGTGTATGTTAGGATTTGTTTGATGTTATTTCTGTACCTCAATTTGTGTTTGCAATATAAAATCAATCATTTTTTGATACACCTGGGTTTTGAAATTGATTTTCTTATTGGTTCTTTTTTTAATTCTCAGTAATAGGTGTAATTAGATGTCACTATATCTATGACAACGTTATCTTGAAGCACAGTTTTCTAATGAAACCCTTGTAGGCATCTTTACCTTCTAACTTTGATACCCAAGCCCACAACGGTTGTTTGCGTTGCCTATTATTTTTGTTATATGTCTAACAGAAAAGCATAAAGACAAGTTACTGAGCACACATCCAGCATCCGTTGTGTAAAATTAACAACCAAACTACACCAGAAGAGGTGAATATTAGGAGGATCTGCATAGGAGCATCATTGAAAAATAGAAAACCAACAACCAAATGTTGGACTTTTCATCCAAAAACTTATATAAATGGGTTGAACAAAGATATAGCTTGGGCTTGAATTATCAGTCAAATATCTGTCTCTGCCAAGCACCAACATTTCAAGATACTCCTTCCCAGCATGTTGGTGCTGTCACCGCCCTCTAATAGGGCCTCTCAGGTGAGTCTATTCACCCTCAGCATGCTGGATCTTGCAGTCTTTTATTGCATATTAACACCCTCTGGTTTGTGTGATCCATTTTCCTCCAAATTACCATTAATTTCAAAGCCCTCTGATGGGCCTCCAAATGGAAAAATACCAGTTAAATTGATCAACTGCTGTTGCCGCTTTGAGGCTGCGACCAGTTCTGTGCCCCTGCAGTTCCATTATTCATTTTGTGGCGCTGCAATCCTCACGGCAGGACTGCCATCAATACAGGTTCCATGTGTGCCCAGAAACGAGGATGCACTCCTCAACAGTTTACTCCTTCACAAGCTCTTTATTCACAGCGCATAAACTGGCATTCACAAGTGAATGATTACACCGCTCGAAGTGTTCGGGTCTCCAGGCCCTTGTTCACAGGCTCCTGACGACAACCAAGTAACAACATTTCAAGACACTCCTTCCCTGCATGTTGATGCTTCACCACCCTCTAATAGGGCCTCTCAGGTGTGCCTATTCACCCTCAGCATGCTGGAACTTGTAGTCTTTTAATGCATATATATATATTTTTTTTACCTTATTGATCCCCTAACTCCTAAACTAAACTCAACCACTCCAAAACCCTAAATATGCCCTCACCACCCAATACTCCTACTCGCCCAGAACACTAAAAACACCCCTGCCACTCAATTACCTTCACCTACCCTACACTCTAAAAATACCCTTGCCACCCAAATACCCTTACCCACCCTAAAAACACACTTGCCACTCAAATATAGTTACCCACCCTAAACCTTAAAAAATACCCTTACCCTTCCTACACAGATTGATTTATCATATTTTAATTTACTGAAAAGATAAGACATTTAAAATATAAATAAAATATATTTGAGAATATTTATAAAGCTTTGAAAGTTTTTTCCCATGCCCTGTATATATCGTTGACTCTATTTTCAGGCTTAACTTGGAGGTGGGTTTTCTTGCTTATGTTTTTGTACCACCAAACTGTAACACACTGCACGGAGTGTTTATTGTGTGCTGCACTACAGGGTGAGAAAGCAAAAGACACTCAATTGATGGATGGTATGCAGAACAAATCAAAACATTCACCACCATTCAAGAGATCTGGATTAAATCCATCATTCCTTTGCTCACCATGCCACCCCAGTTTAGACCTGGTCGTATACAAATCAGTCTTGACCGTGTGCCTCTTGGGAACAGTCCAGCCCGAACTGCCAATCCAGGTCCTCCCTGGACCGGAAACAAGCATCCTAGGACCGGATTCGGGGTTTCATCCCTCTTCAAAGTCAAAGGGATATCCCTGGAAAGGTTTGTATGACAGAATACTAACACCCAACTTACAGTATTCCTATCTCACTCACTCACAGCATGTACTCAATCTATTGCTCAAATCACTGGTCACAAACTAGATTATAACGTTTACAGTCTTTTTAATTAAGAGTATATTTAAAATTTCAGTATAGAGTCAATCGGATTCTACTGAAAACATTTAACATAAAAACATCTCATAATATAAAAGAAGATTATTTTTAAAAAAACATAGTAAAATTACACTTGTACAACATATTAGAAAAAGAGATTATCAGATTCAATGGCCTTTACATAGATTCATTCGGACTTCCAGTATTTCAAAATGCAATATATCTAGAGTCTCCTGGGCTTTATTTGAATTCTATTATGGAAAAAAATGCGTTGACGCGTTTCGGTGTTTGAGCCCGCAGATGTGGTCACACCTTCATCAGGACAAAATAAATTTGCTTGGGATCATCAGGTTCGTTAGACCGGTATCCTTTCTGTATATTAAAAAAGTATCAGTCAATACATCTTAATGTTTGTATATTGACACCATAGTATAACATCACTGTCATATAAGATGGAACCAGTGCCATAATGAAGCAATATACTAATACCGGTGGAGAAACGTATGCGCCAATATACACAACAATGTTATTAACCGATATAATTACATGCTAGGTTGTTGACAGTGATGTTATACTATAGAAGTCCGAATTAATCTATGTAAAGGCCATTGAATCTGATAATCTGTATCAACAATAGGTGCTCTACTTACAGTAGGGGTTTCTTTTGTTTATTTACTTGTAATTGACTGTATGATTATCTCTGATGATTTATAGAATGTTTTTTCTCTTTTTCTAATATGTTGTACAAGTGTAATTTTACTATTTTTTTTAATTATAATCTTCTTTTATATTATGAGATGTTTTTATGTTAAATGTTTTCAGTAGAATCCGATTGACTCTATACTGAAATTTTAAATATACTCTTCAATAAAAAGACTGTAAAAGTTATAATCTTGTTCGTGACCAGTGATTTGAGCAATAGATTGAGTACATGCTGTGAGTGAGAGAGATAGGAATACTGTAAGTTGGGTGTTAGTATTCCGTCATACAAACCTTTCCAGGGATATCCTTTTGACTTTGTAGTGTCTAAAGTACCATGTTCCCTGGAACCTGTGGGGTCTTCTCTCATACTCTTTACTTTATTCACCCCTCTTCAGCCAGGATAGCTTGAATCCAGTGGCACAGTGAGCCCTCGACCCACGTCTGAACATTTCCAGCGCACTCAGGGCGAGAAAGCAAAAGACACACAATTGACGGACGGAATGCAGAACAAATCAAAACATTCACCCCCAGTCAAGAGTTCTGTGTTAAATCCATCATTCCTTTGCTCACCAGGCCACCCCAGGTTAGACCTGGCCATATGCAAATCAGTCTTGACCCTGTGCCTCATGGGAACAGTCCAGCCCGAACTGCCAAGCCTGGTCCTCCCTGGACCAGAAACAAGCATTCTAGAACCGGTTTGGGGGTTTCACCCCTCATCAGCCAGGATAGCTTGAATCCAGTGGCGCGGTGAGCGCGGGACCCATGTCTGGGCATACTTGGGGCACTTAGGGTGACAAAGCAAAAGACACACTGGTAGCGGCATGACAAGATGGTTTAAACGTAAAAAAACTCAAATAAATTGGGTTGAGTTTGGGCAGTGGTAGAGAATGAGAAAGGAAGAGGATGATATTTTAACAAGTGCTGTTCACAAAGATCATTTTTGTAAGAAAGCAGGTTATTAGTTGAGGAAGAATGTCGGCTCTCCAAAAAGTAATACGGCCACAAATCTAACAGGTCAAACACAAAGTTAATTAAATAAATGTGGGCTTAACCACCTGGTAGCTGTGACACAGAGCAGCCAGGCTAAACTTACAGAAAATGTGTAAAGTATTTAAAAGTACCAAAACAATTGGAAAGTCATAACAATACAATAAAAAACCCACAACCTTGTTCTAAAATTAATTTAAAAAGTGACACAATATTATTCAAATCCTATTAGGGGAACGGGAGATATGGATTTGAAATGTTTCAAGTTAAAAAGCACCAAGGAACGGTATAGGATCTATTGATGTGGTTGAATTGACCCTAGGCACAAGTTGAGACTACACCCAGGCTTTGCCCAGTCAGTTGATCCTGTAAATATGTATCCTCTAGCTCGGCAAGATTAAAGGCTGTATCTAACAAAGTCCTCTCAAAGTTGAATATTCACTGTACAAGACCCTGCTAAATCCTTTGGCTTTGGTGGGGAATGCTCCAAGAAGGAAAAATGCAACTTTCATGCCTGCAAAAGTCATGTCATCAGCTATAAACCTGAATGGCCTTTTCCAAGTCAAGGTTGCTATCTTGGAACGTAATCTCTTTTTTCTAACTCAAAAATCACAGTGGGCTACTTGGGATTCTGATGCCAGGCAGGGTGTTGAGAAATCAGATAACTTAGCCGCAGGTGTCTGCAGAAGTCCTCTTTCAGGCAGCAAGTTCTTCGAGTAGGACCAATCCAGTTTTCTTGCCCGCCAAGTTTACACCTTGGTTTGATTGTCCTGGTGGTTAGTCCCTGTCCTTTAAAGATTTAAATATTTTTTATTCAGTTACTTCTTTCCGGAACAGCTTCTCTTAATCACTCCTAAGGCTCCCGAGACCTCAGAGATAGCCCTTATAGACCAGTTCCCAGTAAAGTAGAGGCCACCACCGGGGCCCAGTTAGGGTCAACTTGTAACTGGCCAACTGGTCACTTCCAAGAAAGGCCTCTTGTGGTTTGGTGTGTCTCTTTAGCCACACTAAATGACAGCCTACTGATCCTTGGTGTCCACTTCTCAGTCCTAGATACAAGTGAGGACAGGTTAAGTCTTTCAGGCAAACTAGCCAATGGGTGGGGATCAATCCTGGACACTACCTAAATAATGGGTAAAACATTCTAAAGGGCAACTATTCCCCATTTTTCCAACACATCCTGCTTGCCTTAGTGGAAACTCTTTCAAAATGCACCATTGACAGGGAAAACCGAGAAGAAACAACGTTTCTCTCCCACGGCAGCAGTTTGTTGTCCACCCAGGGGTGTGGCCAGTGTAGTGAGAAATCCCCTACCACTATTCCACACCAAATGGGTATAGAACAAGCCTCCTTCTCCTGTAGCCTCTCTCCCACCAAGAATGGAGTTGGGATGCTGGAGTGTACAATGGGATCAAAGGCTCCTCTTCCCCTGGTCTCATTTTATACTGAAGTGTGGATGGACAGGTCAAACCCTGGTCCCTTTCACATTAATGAAGTTCTTGGACTCTCCCAAATGGTCCTACTTGAGATAAACTGAATTGCATACCTCACACCCAAGCCATCCTGTCAAAATGTAATGTCTAGGCTATTGTTCCTGTTCTGAGAGCAGTTTCATACCTAATAGGGGAGTGAAACACTGGCAGAAAGGGAAGTCAAGGCAGGCTAATGCTAATTAGCCTACTGGAGCTTCTGCACAGCTTTCTGGAAGTCACTTTTCCTCAACAATTATCAAAAATTCAACTTCGCCACTGAATTTGATTTTTATTTCATGTTAAAAACATTGGGTCTAGTCTGTACCTTTTATCATGACAAACCTACATAAACATTTTAAATGATGTACTTTTAGTTGTTTTTTCTCATATAAAAAGTCATAGCACCTATTTAATGAAAATAGCTTTTGAAGGATAGATCTTATAGGAACATGCCAAACTTGAATGTATGTGTTCCATTACTAAGCACTAAACACCCTGCCTTGAAGGCTGCAAGGCCAACTTAGGGATGATGTATTCAATATTTAAAAGTAGTTTTCTGTCCTGTCCTGGTTTATTTTGACAAGTCCACTTGGAGGTTTAAAGCTGCAGCAGTTAGGCTACACATGTACGCCTTAAGTCATGGGGTTCTTCCTGTTTAGCCTAGTGAACTACATAATAGATACTGCTGTACACAGGTGACAACAATTTAATTCCCTGCCATTGGTGTATTTTCTGTATCGTATTGTTGCATTTGTTGCCCTTACTGGAAAGTTCAATTCAATTCAATTCATGAAGCTTTATTCGGTACATATAAAATGACCATAAAAGCACAAGGATAAAACACATTAAATAACAAATATTTACAAGATTCAGATGAAGATAATACCATAAAAAAGAAAAAAAAAAGTACAGACATGATTCTTAAAATACCATACTTTTTCGGGCATTAATAGACTGATTTAAAAACGTAGAAGTATAAAAACAGATATCGGCAGATTCCAAATTAAATATTAAACTCATTGCCTAGTTAACTGTACGCACATCATATTTAACAAACATAGGTTTCAGATAGGCAATACGGAAATTCGTGTACAGTTTACAAAATAGTAAAAAGTGCCAAGTGCTCTGTTTGGATACGCCATCACACAAACACGGCCCTGTCGGGTGTCTTTTAAGATTTGGTAGTGCCACTAGATGATGTGCTACTCCAAATCTCAGTCTGGTTAGCACAAACTTATGGGATGGCCTGGTCACCATAACTAGATAAAAGGGGAAACCTTCAGTAATGTTATATCTACTGTAAAACATGACAGTGGACATAGATCCGTTAGCTAATGCCCGCTTCCTTGCTCTGAAAGCTAGGAATTTGATTTTCAGCTCTGCTTTGGGTATCAGAGATGTGGTACTTGGGTTAATCAGAACGTTTAGGTTAAATATTTCAGAGAAACAGTCCACAAGATATTTCAACCAGGGAATTTTTAGACATTTATCCAATAATGAACAATCCTCAATTATAGATCTATTAAAAGACTTTTAATCCTGAAGCCAAATGGAACGCCAAATCATAAGTGGCCTTAAGGATAACAGATCAATTAGGAAATTAATATCCAATTCCCGGTGGATCAGCTCAGTGGGGGCGCTAGGAGGTAAGCATAAAAGCTTTTTTAAAAAGGAGTTTTCCTCCAACTGCAAGTTGTGGTCACATCTGTGACCCCAGACACCCGCCCCATATAATGCCGTTGTAACACATCTTGCTTAATAAATATGGAGCATATCTCTGGTACCTCTGTCCCCAACTTTTGCCGCTAATCTAAAAACACCGTGGGCGTTTTTAGCCATTTTATTGCGGATATTATTAAACTCATTGTTCCACTTTCTATCTTTTGAGAAGGTTATACCAAGATACCAAAATGTATCTACTTGTTGCACCTTTTCACAATCAATAAAAAAGGCATTAGAAAATTTGCTTTTTACCCCGCAAGTCATGGTGTGTGTTTTCCTTTGTTGATGATCAGCTTTCTATCTTTGATAAAGATAGAAAATCTGTCAATCAAACTCTGTAGTCCAAGGGGGGTTCTTGAGAGCAGTACGGCGTCGTCTGCATATAATAACACCGCACGGAAACACCCTTGATCTGGGGGCATCAGCATTTACATTTTTTAAAATTGCGTCTATTTCATTAATAAATAATATAAAAAGTAGGGGGGCCAGTACACAGCCTTATCTAATCCCTCGTTTGACACTGAATTTAGGGGTACATTCGCCTTTAGTGCCGTAGCGCACACATGTTTGTAACTTTTCGTACAGCCTGGCAAGGAAAAAGATGATACCCTCTGGCGCTCCTAGCTGTAACAAGGTTGGCCATAATAAAGTGTGGTCAACCATATCAAAGGCGCTACTTAGATCTGCGAAATAGAGATATAAAGAGCCATATTTAGCTTCAGTGTATTTACAAATCAGTAAATCAAGGTTTATTCACTGATCGAGTGTACCCCAGCCCTTCCTGAAACCGTACTGGCTGTCGGCCAAAATGTCCTCTTTTTCCACCCATTCTTCAAGTCTAACCAGCATCACTCTACTCATGATCTTAACTGAAGAGTCTAGGAGGGAAATGGGACGATAATGTTTTACATCGGACCTACTTCCCTTCTTGTGTATCGGGATTATGATCGATTCCCCCCAGGTTTCTGGGGCCTCAGTACATACTGCTGCATTAAATACAATAGTAAGGAGGGGGCTCCACATCTCTGGTGCTGCTTTATAAACATCGATAGGTACCCCGTCAGGTCCCTGGGCTTTTCGCCCCTTACTTAACCGTATGCCAAGCTCAACCGCACTGATAGTAATATCCAGTTGTAAAACAGCCCACCGCCTAGGGTCGGTGTCTGCACAGCTATCAGAGTTAAAGATTTCGGAGAAATGTGAGACCCATCCATCACCAGGGACATTGGCGGTTAATTCTGGTATATTTTCCTCTTTAAGGAAAGGGGAGTTTATAGTATCCCAAAATAGTGTATTATTAGATAACTCAGCGGCTTTGGTTGAGAGAGTCCCAAGCTTGCTGCTGCAACTCACCCTTCCTCCTTCTTTTTCCAAGCTTGCTTATACTCCAATCTTAATGCAATTATTAGATTGGAATCCCTAGGCTTTTTGGCAAGTGCATGTTTTAAGTCAGTTAATAGGGTAGTACACGTATGATCAAACCAACCTGGTCCATTTCTACGCTGTACATTTTTAGTTCTGGTGAACCTGGCATCAATAGATTTGTTAATACCGTTAAAAGCAGATAAAACCTGTTCAAAATCATACTATTATCAAGGATAAGGGTGATATCTATCAGGATTTCTTTAACAATAGAACTTATTAATTCTTCAGCTTTCTCCCACTATTATTGTAATAGTTTAATAGTAAAATATTGCGACCTTGGTCCTCCTGGAGCCATAGAATCTGCACGTGTTCCCACAGTCAAATACCTTTTTACATTAATTGGCCGCTTAATTGAAACTAATATCAGAAGGCCACCTTTAGCTCTCCCTGAATTAGAACCTTGCGCCAACAGATTATAAGATACAAACCCATTGTAATTAACATCTTCCCTACACCAAGTTTCCTGGAGGCAAAGAATGTCATTGTTATCAATAAAGTTCTTCCAACCCAGAACATTCCCCTTGGATTTCAATCCGGCAATGTTCCAGCTAACAATTGTTATACCTTTAGAACCACTTGTTCTACTACCAACCGGGTTAATAATTTCACTCAGGCCATCTGCCACAATGGGGTTTCCACTCAATATGTCCCCGTTATCATTAACCAAATTTGAATCAGCCGTCAGGAATAGCTCAGCGTCTATATACTTTCGACTTAATTCGATCACCTGGCTGTTTGAAGTCACACACAAGGGAGAACGACAGACCTGGGTAGGTCAATCATTTGAATCCAGGGAACTTAGGGTCTGATATCGGTTTAGCGTTGCTTTACGCCGACGACGCTGTTATTTTAGCAAGAACCCCAATCCAACTACAGCACTCGGTGGACTGATACTGCAAATATATGTTCTCCTTGAACTTAAATGTAAACATAAAGAAAACTTTCACCATGACAGTGGGACAAACAAAAATAATTTTAAAAAGGGCATTTACATTAATAACTCTGTCTTAGACACAACTTCCTCATTTATTTATTTATTTTGTGTCTTGTATAGCGCAGGAATTCGACCCCCGAAGGGGTATCTCCGCGCTTGCGTTCTTACCACAAGCTGGTTAGCATAAAGACAATCAGGCAGGAATGGTGGGAAATTACCAGGTCAGATACAGATGGGTCTTTAGGCATTTCCTAAATGCAGTCTGATTGGAGTTTAGCCTGAGGGTGAGGGGCAGGGAGTTCCAGAGGATGGGGCCTTTATACGATAAAGCTCGGCCTCCCTGTCTCATATATCCATACCTAGGGATCCTGAAAGATAGTAAAGTAGCATAGTCAAAAACCATTGATGCGAGGAAATTATCCTTTTTAAGGGCCACAGCATCGCTAACATCCTTTGCTCAAAAACTTGGGAAGAGATCGCCCAAGGAAATGTAAAAAATATTCCAGGCCAAATGCACTAGTGTTGCAAGCTACGGTGCGGGTTTGTGGGGATACTCAAATGTAGATGTAATCCAGAAAGTTGAGAACTCCTTTCTGTGCTATCTCCTTTTAGTCCCCAGAAGCACAACCACATATGGGTGCCACCTAAAACTAGGCATCAACTATATATCGGACTTGATAAAGATCCAGCCTATAATGATGTGGAGGCGCATCTGGACGAACGATCATTGCCATCTAACCAGAGCCCTCATAAAGGAATGTATGTCACTAGATAAATCCTATAAAATAAGGTGGCTGGAGTATGTAAAATCTTTCTTTAGCGATCTGGGCTCTCCAGGGTGCTATACCGAGCCGACAACGATCTCCAAAATTTCAAAGAAAGATCTTAAAAACTCATGTTTGTTACACTTGAGAGACCTTAGATTGGCCAAAGAAGTTGGAAAAAAAATCTGCACTACACTTACTGTCTATCCAAACCACTTTTTGCTTAGAGCCCTATTTAAAATCAGACCTTAGTCATTTTGAGAAGTTTCTATTGACTACATTTAGACTGGGTATTTTTTTCAGGCTTGTCTCTTTCCCACCCAAAATGATTGGTCGACAAGCCTTCCACTCTGCCCTTGTGATTGTGTTTTTAACCAAAGCAATATCCACACAGTACTGTTTTGTACATTTTTTGTTGCACCCCGTAGTCGCTGGATAATTCCAATATTAGAGATCATGGGTTTCAGAAGATGTCGCCCAGCACTACTGGCACTGCAATTGCTGGAACATGAACTATACGCAAAATCGATTGCCTACTTTTTAATATGTTGTATTAATCATCTTTCTAATCTTAATAGTGTGTAATTACTGTACCTTGAGCAATACATTTATCTGTGTATATATTAACTTTTAAAAATATTTTTATTCTATTTTAACTGATAATGTCTTTTTAAAATGTTCTTTTATGGCTTTCTTCGAAAACTGAATAAAGATAATTTTGATTTGATTTGATTTGAATAAGGTGACTGTAAAAGAAGCCATTCTCATCATGCGGTAGAGAGGATGCTCTTAACAGGACAGTTGCAACATGTTGGGGGTATCTAAAATTAACAATAACACAAACACCCATACAGTTCTTTCTAGAATTACCAATCCAATTTACCCTTCGAGTAGTTAATATTTGGTCAGAATACGTGATTGGGAACCCACATTGCTTATGCAGCCAGGAAACTGTTTTATTTTTAAAAGATTCATGTGATTCCTGTTGAGACTGGGCCGAGTGTTCAAAGGGTGGTACATTAGTTAAAACGACCACATAAGGTGCACAGTCGGGGGGGAAGGTTAATAAAACGACTTTTCTTAACTTCTATCGGCCCGCCATGCCATCTGGTACTGCTATTGCCTGCGTTTTTTGACATACTATTGGCAGGGGGTCAGTCGCAGCTACTTCAATTATACTTAACCCCCCATTGGGTGTCTTTAGGATGTCTTTGTTAACTACAGGACCCTTCTCGGCAGCCCCCAATCTTCCCGCCAGGTTTATGTGGGTATCCAAAAGGCCTCCTAGTCTTAATACTTCTGCAGAGATCTGGTCAAGTTTAGCCACTAGGGGTTTAATGATCTTTTCTATCTTCGCATCCATAATACTGACTAGGCGATCAAATTGCTCAGAATTCATTTTAACTGTGCCTTTCTTATCCATTAGCTCCTCGTCACCTATGGTACTTTTGGATGGTGTTTCTACTCTTTTTTTATTATGATTTCCCCCACTTTTAATTTGTTATTTCCTACACACCCTCATTGCTCTAGGGGCCGGGGAACGCAGTACTGGAGTATCACAAGATGTATCCAGTGTATCCTGATTGGACATTAACTGAGCTGGCACTTCAGTTGATGGAATATCAGGGTTCCCAGGTCCACAACTATCGTCTAATGCCACTACGGGCAATGGGGTAGATGGTGCAGGGGATATAGCAGGAGGAGCCCCCCGGCCTAATGATAATCACCGCTCATTATTCATTTTGTTGACCACTTTCACTTAGTAGTTATCCAGCGTGGCTGACACTGGTGGGGTTTTTGCAGCTTTTTGTTTAGACATTGTTGGCACTAGCGACAGATCCTTGTATATTTGAATTAAATTGAATTAAAAAGTGCTAAAGCTATCATAAATTGGAAAGTTCAATAAAATATAAAGTTTATATCACTTTGAGTTCCTATGGCTTACAAGTCCAATAATAGTAATAGGGTATTCTTCAAGTATCTCACTTTATAGGTATAGGTATCCTCGGAGGCAATAACCAGGGCCTGTGGCCCAGCCCAGCCTCGTCCTGCCCCGGACTGCCACAGACTGTCCCGCCCTTGTCCCGAGCTTCTCCTGCGATGCTCCTGCACGCGACTCACGGTGCGAGAGGCACTCTGGCTTCTTCAAGCGCCTCCGGGCGCGCTGCTGGCGTGAGTAATGTGCGCCGCCCCCAGGGCTGCTGGGATGTGTAGTTCGCTGTGCGGAACTACCACCGTTGCCCTCACGGCGTAGCGGGTCCAGCCTTTCCCCTCACGGTGTTTGTGGTGAGGTGAGGAGCCGTTCCCCTCACGACATGCAGGTTAGTCAAATCTGTGCCCCCCCTGGAAAGTTAAATATGCCTGTTCGTGTTTAATCAATTGTATCATGTTTTAGAGGTCAAAGCACATACACCTGGAACTTGACAACACTACTTCAGTGTGCAGAGATCAAAAACAGCTGCATCATTCAAAAAGAACGGGGTTGACAATGGAAACAGAAGCACTTACTCAAGCTCCTTTAAGTAAATACACCATCTGAGCGCCAAAAACAGTGATAGTAGCTGCTTTCTTGCGTGAGAGTGACAATATTATAACACAGAATGTTTACATTACGGATGGGGCCTTAATCCACAGGAAAGTCTTGTGGCCAAATTGACTTAGAGTAAGGTAGACATGCAGAGCATAGGCTTACACATAGATTTAAATAATCTAAATGAATCCTCTTTTTTTAACCGTGTGGGAAGTGGTGGAGAAAACAAGAGAAAAATAATTTCCACCGCAACACAATGTTAATAAAAATCCAAATATGGTCCTATGTAATTAATACGGAAATCACTCAGACCAACTCACAAATTAAGCGCCTACAACAGGCCCATTTTGGGACTCGTACGCTTGATGAAGAGCTACCCAGTGTTGAAGCATATTAACTCCCAATCTGTGACATTGCCTATTTTGCCCCCGTGAAATGATTACATTGCTATGATAGAACAGTTAACAGGGAGACAAAACACGAGGCGCGTGACGCAGGAGGGGTTTAACTGTATACGTAGCATCTATTTGACAGGTCTCCACCTGCCCAGTCTTAGCTGGACATTCGTGCAGTGCTGAGCATTTTATCCGCTTTGCCACCAACCACTGCTTCAGCGAAATGCGGGTATTTTCCTGGAGCAAAAATCACTGGCTTCATCTCGCAAACTGATGTTGACACCTAGTCTGAACTACAGGGTGCCGGGACATCTCTGCCCCACAAACCGCGGCTTGAGGAATTCCTTGAAAGCTGGCGCTGCTGCCTTGTAATTAACCTCGGCTACTCGAGCGTAAAATGGCAGGCACACGCCCCTCGAAACACCCCCTCTCGCCCCTACTCCGGCGGGTACCCCCTCGCGCGCCCCCTTACCGCTGATAACAGGGCAGGTAGGAGGCGAGGGAAAGGTGGGGAAGCTCCGTCGCTCTTCTTACCTTGTTTGGGGTGGAACGAAACTTCCCAACTCCTGCTCACCAGAAGGGAGAAGTGGCAGAACAGCCCAGCCAGCCACTTGCCAGTCTGCATGGTTCCGTTATAAAAGGGGCCCGCGCCCGTGCGTACAGCCAGCCCCGGCACACTCTCTAAACCCTCCTCCGCCTCTCGTCCCGGCTGGAATCCCCCCGCTGCGAGCAGAGCAGCACCCGCTCGCGCTCCGGCTGCCTCCCGCTGCACCGGCTGCCTCGCACAGCTCCTCTGCTGGCGAGCCCTCATGCCCGCCGCTCAGCGCCCACCCCCACGGCCTCAACACTCCCCCTGCGCTGCCTCCCCTATCAGCAGCAACTCCCTCCTTCCGTCCGCGCGCCGCTGCCCTCTGCGACGCCCAGTCCTGCTCGAGGTGAAGAGCGGCTGCTCCACAGATCCCTAGGTAAAGGAGGAGGGCCCCTTTCTCTGGGGTAAGTTACCCTCTGTACCCTGCTACCGCAAAAGACCAATCTCTAAGCACTCATGACATTGAAAACCGCCGATGCTCTCATATTTTGCTGCTTGTGTTGGGGATAGAATGATACAGTGGCAAGTTTAACAAGCATTTGCAATGCAATAGGTTTCGTTTTAGGAAAGTTTGAGCTATTAGTATTGTAAATGACAATTTTTTTTATTTATGTGTTGTTTTTGAAAATAGCTAAATTAATAGCTTTGTCATTTCCAATGCCAATAGTTATAACTTTCGCAAATGTGACACCTATAGCATTTGTAATGCAACATGTTTTGTATTTACGTGACTTAGATATATTTGATATTACAAATAACAATGGCTTTTAATTTTTTTAAATAATTAATACTTAAATAAAAGTGATTGTGATTTATAATGGCAATAGCTTAAAGTTTTGTAAACAACTTTTGTGAAGATATGTTCAGTGTTTTTTATTGTGATGAAAATCAAAGAACAGAAGTGAAATATTAACATCTTTTTGTGACATTTGTAATAAAGCTTGAAACATTGAGAGAACATATTTGAGCCAGTGATGCTGTGGGGGTGCTGAGTGATGTTGTTGTTGCGCTGAGTGATGCTGTGGTTGCGCTGAGTGGATGCTGTGGTTGCGCTGAGTGGATGCTGTGGTTCCGCTGAGTGGGTGCTGTGGTTCCGCTGAGTGGATGCTGTGGTTGCGCTGAGTGGATGCTGTGGTTGCGCTGAGTGATGGCAACAGGGGAAACAGCAGACCTTATAACACGTGGGAACAGAGCCCAACTAGTGTGGAAACGAGCGTGATGCACATGCGGATGAAAGGCTACATGTATTTTGCAAAACATTACTATTTGATAATATCCAAGTTTTTCATGCCCTTCTTTTTACAATGTTGCTCCTTAACATTTGCGCTCATGCACTTCCAGATCAAACACTGCAATTAGTGCAAAAGCCCCCAGTGCGCCACTGCGGGATTGGGGGCTCAGGAATCCTACCACCCTCCCGGGTTGGCCCCTGTCACAGACCATGGATTCTGTAGTTTTGGTCTGGCCTGATAGTTGGTAAGTGTTCCACTTACACTATGACTTTGTTTACACCATCGATCACTGGCATAACCATTGGCGCTGCTCGCCCATCTGGGATGGCATTTTGCAGACCACATCTACTTGAAAGGCTGGGCGGTGAGGGGGGGCGGCAGGCGTAAGAATTTTTAATTTGCTACTTTCAGGCCTTCGGTTTCCAAGCAACTGGGCTACTATATTAAGGCAACTTTTTTTTCGTTTCTTAAATACACATTCGCAACAGTAGATAGAGTACAACACTAACAGCTTGGCAAGGTCCAGTAAACACTTGTTTACAGTCTCAAGTATGTGCCAATTAAATTTTTTAGGGAAGGGTGGGGGGGCGGGGAGAGAATCGAATGCCTAACATGGTTTGAGGCTGTCTGGGCCCGGTATAGCATAAGCACCTTGGGGGTAGACTCTTTAGGGCACTACAAGTACCAGAATGCTTTGTGTTACATGAAACCCTAGCCTGCATATCGTCCCCTTTACAGGGTTGGTCGATTACTAGGCCATTGTAATATTAGACTGCCTCAGCAGACTCCGTATGGAGCAGGGAGGGGTGCGTTAACAAGGACCCACACAACCCACTAAATTAGTTTTTTTAAATTCAACAGCACCCTTGTCAAATACGACAAGTGGGAATAAAATGAGGCATAACTCACTTATGCACAGATCTAGATCGGTTTTGCAGGTGGAGTTTACGAGTTTTGTTGTTGTGCCCCCGGGTGACATGCAAGGTAGAGAGGCGCGTGGAGCACCGCAGGCTGCCTGTATACGGATACAGACACACGCCCAGAAACATCTGTATACAGACAAACGCACACAAACACATCTACATACTGAGAAACGCACACAAACACTTCTGTTTACGGACACAGACACACGCCCACAAACATCTGTATACAGACAAACGCACACAAACACATCTACATACTGAGACACGCACACAAACATTTCTGTATACGGACACAGACACACGCCCACAAACATCTGTATACAGACAAACGCACACAAACACATCTACATACTGAGACACGCACACAATCACTTCTGTATACGGACACAGACAGGCTCACGGAAACACATTAGTATACTGACACACTCACACAAACACATCCGTATACTAACACAGACACGCTCACACAGATTATCAGATGCACACATCAACACGTTCAGTCTGTCACTCAAGCACATCTGTACCACTTCCAAACCAGCATCCACGCATAATCATATCTACACACCTACAATCTGATAGGCACGTGCCGAAAAACACACCTAGATAAAAAACACTCCTTGACGCTGAAACCTTGATAAAAGCACATGTGTAATGTCACTGAGAATTACAGTTTCCAAAAGACACACACACACACTCATCTGCACACAGATATCTGTTTGGACACAGACACTCACAACTCCACGCACTAACACACCACACAGTGCTCAGAGGGTACACAGAAACACACAGTGACAGACACGCCCTGGAGCAGTGCTGCGAGGTGAAAGCTTACTGTCGGCATCAGTGCCATAGGGGGCTGCTCCCTGGCACCTACAGCCAGTGAGCCCCGAACTGCATGCACTGCACAGAGGCTCCAGTGAAGGAGACGTGCGCGCACGCAGGTCTGGATGTAACGACAGAGCTGCAGAATTACGGAGGGGAGGGAGGGCTCTATGCTAAGCACAGGGTTGTAGCTTAGGTGTTTTATGACATGCCTTTATTACATCAGCCACGCCCTTTTGAGAGACTCCGAAGTGTTTTCATCCCACTTAAACCCCTACCCTTACTAATTACTGACGCCGCATTTCTTCACAGATGAAATGATGAGTCTCTGGCCTGTAACTAGACAAGGACGGAAGAAGCGCAGCCCAGTGCTAGTCTGCTTCTACTACGGCTGCCCCCCACAGAAATGAAGAGCAGAAGCGAGGCACAGTTTGATTTGCCCGTTCTCCCTCGAACATAGTGAGGCCGGTCTTGTGACGTACTTTCCAGAAGACAGTCAGAAATATAGCTCCGAGGCGTGGAATGCAGGCGAGAGAGGCGGGCTCTACTTCGATAGGCAGGAGCCTGCGAAGTTCCGGCAGATTCCCCGCCTCTGTAGCAGGGTAGCGGTGACGTAGGTCGTCCGGAGCGCGGCACCTTGGAGGCAGAGTGAGCCCACAAGCAAGCAGGAATTCCAGGAGAAGAAAGAAGGGATTCCAGGAGTGATGCCGTTCTCGGTAGAGAGCAGGAAATGCATAATGGTGCGAGGAAGCAAGAAGAGCCCGGTGAGTGGGGGGGGGTGGGGCGCGTGTGTGGGTGTAACTGTGTGTGTGCGCATGTGTAGCTGTGCGTGTGTATGTATATGTGTGGCTGTGTGTCTGTTAGCTGTGCGTGTGTATATGTGTGTCTGTGTGTCCCGATGCATTGTGCCTGCGTGGGTGTATGTGTGAGTGCGCTTGCGTGAGTGTGACTGTGTGTGATTGAGAGAGGCTGTGAATCGGGGGCAGGGGATGTGCACGGCGCCGTGCGCGCCCACCATGACAAATCTGAGACAGCAGAGGCGCGTGGCCGAACGCTGTCTCAGATTCCCAAGAAACTGAATACAATAGTTGTCGAGCTAGACCGCATACTACGCATGCGCAACTCTAGCTCGACCTAAAAACCATGACATTGTTTGCTCCACGGTCTCAATGTTTCCTATTTGGAAAACAGAAGAAAATGTATTTTCTCATTTGTCTAGGTTACGCTCTGCAAAGGATGGGATCTTTCACCTTTATTCCCTGTCCACGGTAATGCACATGGCCACCTTTGGGAAATTTATCTTCCAAGCACGGGCAATGCTGATGTCTTCTACTGGTCGGACTAAAGAGTCTTTAGCCGGCTCATGAACCTTTTCCTTGGCATCTTGGCATTCTTGGAGCAACTATACAACTTGATTTGTTTGAAATTTTCTTGATTTTAACTTTCGTAATGTGATGACTTTTGTATTTTTGGTTTTATGTAATGGTTTTCAGTAACCAACAATAAATATCATTCATTCATTCATTTGTCTACCATTTCGTATTTCATAATTTACAAAAGAAATCCGAAACCAGTTAGCTCATGTTTTTGCCCTTGGACACACACTTTAATGTTTGCTCGGGTCTACATATCCTATCATATAGCCATTGAAAATGGAACACAAATTGATATTTGCCATTTTTGCATTGTGCAGAACTTTACCTGAACATGTTCAAAAGCAAGTCAGGGCATTGCCTGTCAGGAAGAGCGAGCGTAAAGAAGTATCCCAGGAGGTGAAGAGCCAGCACACCACAGACATACCGCTGAGGTATCACTGGTGACAAACCCTACAGCTCGCAGGAAAGGAAGAGGTGATTTAGATTCATGGTATAGTGTCTAACTTGCTATAAGCGTTTCTATCAGGAAATACTATACTTAATATTAGATAGCATGAGACGTGCCAGGCACTACCTCAGCAAATATCTTGTCCACCCAGTGCGCCGTGTATCTGTGTAGGTGATCCCCCAAGCCCGGAGGGTAACCTGAAGGCCACAAGGTCGGAGTCATCATAGGCCTCCCCAACCCATGCGCAGTGCTATCCTGCTGGTATCCTCCCCCATCCCCCTCCGGGCATGATTCGTGCTGCACTGTCAATGTCTGTGCAGGAGATCTTAAAGTGAGTACCTGTCCTTGAGAGAGCATACAAACTGCGCCTCACCCCTCGAGTGGTGTAGTTTCCTTGCACTTGTCCAATGCCTTTTTCGCCCATGTGCATGCTCCATAAATACGGGCCAAGACAAATTCCTTCCATTACTGGCATGGGTTGCTGCCACCTTTCAGTTGCTTAAGTGTGAGCTTAAGATGCTTCACAAGAAGCTGCAGCCTTTCTACTGAACTCCCAAAATAATGAGTCTGGCACTCACTAAGAGTGGTATACTAAGACATGTTAATGCAAATTGTTAGCCTGCTCAAAATAGCAATCAACCAGTAAACACACACACGTTTGTACTGTTTAATACACAGTTGTTTATTTGTAATCCAAGACTCCTAACATCCTGCATGAATGACAAGTCTTGAGTCCTGAACATTTTTGTTGTGTAATACGATACCGATTCGGGTGTCTGCAAATCTCCCAATAAAAGCTGAAGTAGAAACGAAATATGTTTTCTGCAGACTTTTGCCCCAGATATGTTCAGTCAAGCTAGAATCCCCAGACAGAAGTATGTACGTTGAGAGAAATTCGTCCCATCTTGTGTAAATTAAGTTTCTGCAATTGTCACAACATGCAGGTAGTTACACGCCATTCTTACTGTGTTCTCGCTGCACAGAAACGAATTCGAAAGCAATCCACGAAGTTTGTATTCAATGTGTGCTACCTTGTGCAGTGAGTATTAACTACTGGGAAGAGGCCTGGATCTAACAGTGCGTGAAATTGAAGTCTTGATTTGCCTATAGGTTGGCAGAAGATTAACCACTCTTTACCTAACACAACAAACTGACCATCATTTTTGTACATGTTAATTTGATGAGGATTCATTGAAGGGTTGCCTAGTTTAGGTGAGAGGGTAATAATTATAGTTTTTTTTACTCACCAGCTAGCACAGAGGCCCGTTTGTTATATTTTTTAGCTCTGGCTTTTGCCAAGTCCTTATGGTCAGGGACTACCGACCATCCCCCTCACCTGCCTTGTTCACCCCCAACATTTTTAGAAATTGGACATGAGAGAGGAGTCTCTTTGGAAGGCAGCAGGTCTTACAACCCCCCGGCCGTATTTATTAAAACATGAAAACAAATAAAAAATGTGAAATAAACAATATTTACACAATCATTTATGCAGAAAAACACAATTGACATTAGATTACAATCCATGTAGACAGGTATCAAAGGGATAACCTTAACATATTTCTAATGCAAAATATTTCCTATCCGAATCTAATATTTTGAATAATAATAACACATTATTAATATTTCTGCATATCCTATTTTTGGGCCTACGGCAAGGTCGCTAACCGGTGTCAAATCCATATCAAACAGCCACGCCCTCACGTATGAGTGCGCATGCGCAGAGGGGCCGTTTACCGAGAGGGTACTTCCCCCCCTCCCGGTTACCCCCGTACACTCCATGAACTCCGTTAACCAAAGGGGGTCCGTTTAATAGCATCATAGTGCACGTGCGGGGTGGCCAACCAGCCCAAAGAAAGCGTGACTCACCCCTCCCCCGCACCCATCCAACCAACCGGATGTACCACCCCTGGAGTTCTAGGAGAGACCACTTGTCCCTCCCCCTGGGCGACCCCATTCAAGAATTGCGCTACCCCCTAAGGACCTTAAATTGACTGCTCACCGATCATGACCTTACCGCCTGACCAAGGAATATCAATAAATACGACAATTGTAAACCTGTAAACAGGAAAAAAGGCCTAAGGAAAAAACTTCACGCCAGAAACACAGTCACTGTGAAAAAAGAGCATACAACGCTACCACAGCATTATCATACAAACCTCAAAATCTGCTCAGGGGATGGTGGGTGGGGAAAGAATTGTACAGCCTCAAGAGGCTGGGGGGCAAAGGGCAGGCCTGGGGGGCGTGGGAACAAGAGAACGCCTCCTGCGCTCCCCGGCCTTTTAGCCCATCCGTAGCAGACCAGTCCCGACAGGTCTACCCCCTGGCTCCCCCCTTCGACCCAGAAGCGATTCTATCGCCTCTGGGTCAACTGGGGAGCCGGCACCAATCAGTGGAGATGCGCGCGCGCCACGTCATATTGACGCGGCGGGGGTGCGTCCCACCACGATTGCTGACAAGGGGAAGGGGGGGCGGTGCCCTGCCATACGTGCGGGGGGCCGATGTGGCCCCCCTTTCCTTATGGTCAGTGACTACCGACCATCCCCCTCCCCTGCCTTGTGCACCCCCACCATTATAAGAAATTGGACATGAGAGAGGAGTTTCTTTGGAAGGCAGGGGGTCTTACAATCCCCCGGCCGTATTTATTAAAACATGAAAACAAATAAAAAAAATTGAAATATACAATATTTACACAATCATTTATGCAGAAAAACACAATTGACCGCTAACCGGTGTCAGATCCTTATCAAACAGCCATGCCCTCACGTATGAGTGCGCATGCGCAGGGGGCACGTTAACCAAGAGGGTACTTCCCCTCCCTTCCGATTACCCCTGTACGCTCCATGAACTCCGTTAACCAAAGGGGGTCCCTTGCACTATCTGCCGTTTAATGACATCTTAGTGCACGTGCTGGGTGGCCAACCGGCCTAAAGAAAGCACGACTCCCCCCTCCCCCGCACCCATCCAACCAACCGGATGTACCGCCCCTGGAGTTCTAGGAGAGACCACTTGTCCCTCCCCCTGAGCGACCCCATTCAAGAATGGCGCCGCCCCCTAAGTATCTTAAATTGACTGCTCACAAATCATGACCTTACCAACACAGGCCAGCATAGTTACCCAACTATCTGGCCCCCCCTATCCTCCTACTCTGCAAGGCCATGCCCAGACCTAAAACTCCCTAGCCATGCTAAGATGTTCTCCAAAAATAACACGTTGCCCGCACTAGTCAGGGGAACCCCATCTTGTAAGAAGCACTGTTCCCCCCTGACACACCCATGTGGTATGTTTTGCAATTGAGGTGACCGAAACAATTTCTCTATCTTATTGTTGATCCTCTTTACCAAGTGATTCAATGCTTTGACAGAATCCCCCCCCCCCCTTCATCTGAGGCTAGGAATCAGCCGGGACCAAACTATGGTGCAGCCCTGGAATGTTTTAGCTAACCTGCCTACCTCCAAGATTATTTCTTCCATCAGGACCCTTCTGCCCAATTTTACCAGGTTATATCCTCCCAAATGTAAGATAACAACTGTGGGCGGCGGGGTGTGTCTGTTGAGCAACTCCGTAATGAACCCCCTAAACTGACTGAGGCAGAGACCCCCTACCATGAAAGGAGACCCTGAACCCTCCCTGCTCCGCCCTCTGTCTGTAATTATTTGTAAGAAAAACAGATTTAACACGTTTCACATAAGAATGACCAATAACCCATACAGCGTGTGTTTCCTTTTCCTGTGCATGGGTCCGCCGTGATGAAGATACTTGCTGGTGATGTGCTGGCGGCAGTTTCCGCCCTGCGTGACAGGTTCAAGAAACTGAAATACAAGCAAACAAACAAAACAGGCATCAGCATAATTATTCTGCCACCCTCACATGTGCAGCCGCACATAACACTTGTAACAGTTGGAAGACCATCTCCCAATTCTTTTCACACTGCTATTGTGTAACCCTCCAGCAGTTGCTTCAGTGGCAGCCCCTATTCGGATAAAATGTGTGCCAAAATCCTTCGGATTAAAACCAGCCTTGTCAATCGTCGTAGCCAACACCCTTTTGAATTGAAACCTGGTAAGTGGGGTACCATCTGCATGCATTAATAATGTGCCCACTACAGCGCCTACTCTCTGGTTGAGGAAGGCCTTCACGTGCATCACAGGGCAGCATGGATTAGTTTGCGCCCGATGGAGTACCAGCCCCTCAACACGGGCTTCCTGATCAGTTTTTGATTTGCTGATGGTAATTAACAGTGTATCACCCAATATCCTTGTGTGTTCAAGCTGGAGTCCACCTAGCAGGTCCTCCTTATTGCTAGCTACTAGCTCCCCTACCCGGAATGCCCCATAAAAGGCTGGTGTAAAGGCAGCTCTGAACAATAGTACCTCCCCCAATGAACTGCAGATGCCACACAGGGCATTTATTAGTGATGCTAGCCGCTCTAAACCTATTCGTTGTCTCGTGTCCGTGACGGTTGCTTGGAGGCGCTACCACTCCTTTAGTGCCTTCCTCACAATGAAACTATTCATGGGATCTTTGTTACCCCTAATCTGTGCAAAGAAAGAAACAGCTGCCATGTGCCGGCTGGCTGTCGCTGAGGAGGGCCCTTCAATCTGTAATGCATCTAGGTACTGAGAGAAATTCCCTGCCTGATCCCATCTCTTCGCCCAACCTTGTCCCAAAAAAGTGCAGTAAGACAAAAACGCCCCTTCGTAAGCGGTTCGGGTCCTGGGCGCTAGGCTAGCTGCCACGAGGTTCTGTAGCTGGGGGGACCAATCTGCCAGCGTGTTGCTGGGAAGTGTGTAGGCGTCGCCTCTGCGGATGGTAGATGTTCCCTGAATACCTGCATCTTAAAGTGAGATAGTGAGTCAGCCTCATTATTTAACACCCCTGGAACATATTTGGCCCTAAACTGTATGTTCAGTTTCATGCACACCAGCACTATTTACTTCAGTAGGCGAAGTATCATTTTACACTGTGTCACTACTGACATGTTACAAGACCAGAAAATTACAGATTGATTACACAACTGATTAGGCCAAACTGTCAATGCAACCCAGATTGGAAATAGTTCCAGGAAACCTATATTAGTTGTCAGACCACTCTCCTCCCACCATCCCTGCCACTGTTGTGCCACCCACTTGTTTCCAAGTATGGCGCCAAATCCCACAATGCCCGCGGCGTCAGTCCATAAACCAAACTCTGCAGACGTAGTAGGGGGACCGAGTTACACTACCCTGCCGTTGAAGCCCTCCAGAAATGCGATCCAAATCCGCATGTCCTTGCCGACGTGTGATGGTGCTTCTCCCGCAGACCTGTCATGGTCTGCGAGATTGAGCGGGAGAATGGTCGTACCATGGGTATCACTCTCAGTGCGAAGTTCAACTGGCCCACAGTCTGTTGTAGCTGATGTAGTGTCACATTGTCTTTGGCCAAACATTGCTGGAGGGCTGCTCTAAATTTCATGATTTTGTCTTTAGGTAACCTAAAATAACTCTCTACTGAATCCAATTCAATGCCTAAGAATTCCAATGTGGTTGCTGGACCCACCGTCTTTCCCTGCGCCAGCGGGACCCCAAAAGCCCGCACGAGCACGCAAAATTCCTGGAATGCCCACACACACTCCTGCGAGCCCGCCGACCCGAGAAAGAGAAAGTCATCCAGGTAATGCATGACATGTTGGTGCCCAGTCTTCTGCCTAAAAACCCATTCCAAAAAATAACTGAATTTCTCAAAGTAGGTGCAGGAAACAGAACAACCCATGGGCATACACTTATCCATATAGAATTTACCTTGAAATGAGAAACCTAGCAGATGCTGATCTAGAAAATGAACCGGCAGTAGCGGGAAAGCAGAATCAATATCCGACTTTGCCAACAAGGCTCCAGGTCCCAAAGTCCTCAACATCTCCACCGCCTGGTCAAAGGAAGCATACTTAAGGCTACACATGTCTACAGTGATGCCGTCATTTAGTGATGCGCCCCTAGGTGCAGACAGATTATGAATCTCTCCCTCATCCTTTTTTGGCACCACGCCGAGAGGTGAGCAAACAAAATTGCGCACAGGGATGTGATCAAAAGGACCCGCTATCCTGCCTAGGCGCAGTTCCTTTGCAATCTTTGTCACTGCCACCTCTGGGTTGTTCCTAACAGATAGTTGGTTCCTACACTCTGCCGCTCCGGTGTAGCCCACCACTGGAATCCTAAAGCCCTGCAAAAAACCTTCTTGTAACATCCTATCAGAGGCATGGTCTGGGTACCTGTTCAGCCAAGGAGTCATAACCAGAACGTCAATGGGTGAATGTGACACCAGCCGTACTCTCTCCCTATTCCTGTTTCTTCCTTCCCCTGTTTCCAGAGGTGTTACCTTTATTGCGGCATGTGGTTTCTCGGTGGGAAGGTTGATTTCAAATGGAACATGCGTGTCTAATCTTGCATGTGCCTTGTGCCCTGATGCATGCTCGCTTATTAAAATCCCAGCACACCCTTTTTTGCCCCCACTGCTCCCTGCCCTAGGGGCCTTGCCACCGCCATGTGCCGGCCGAAAGGGCTGTTGGGGTTTGGGGGGGGTAGGTTCTGTTCCAACTCGGCCCGCCCCACCAGGCTGCCATGCTGTAAACTGTCCATACCATGAAATGGAATCCACCTGATCCCAGGAAAGTGAGGAGATAAACTCTTTAGCTTTCCTAAAACTCATGTCATAGTCCTTCCATCCTTCCTCCCCATATTTATCATGGAAAGTTGGGATCCTACTCTGGTAACACGTCATCGCTGCCTGCAAGTTAGGGGAACGCTTGGCTGTAATCTCTATAAACACAGAGAAGGCTCTAATCCAGTGGTTCAATGTCTCTTCCACCCTGAATCTTGCCATCTCCACCCACCATTCACTAGGCAACATCCAATCCTTCTGCTTCCTAGCATACTCCATTTCCCTGTTATCCATAAGCAAAGAAAACATATTGACATATTTGCCCGCCCAAATTAAATCCTTCACTTTTTGTGTTATATGCTGAGCCAAATGTTCCCTCTTGGAGGGGTACTGGCAGGCTCTCCTGGTGGCGCATCTTCCTCATCACACTACAGGCTCACCATGGGGAAAACGGACACAAGACAAATGAAGCTCACCTTCACGGCGAGGGGGCGGGCAGGGGCGGCGAGATGCCCTCCGACGCAGGCGAACAATCTACCCAGACTGACCCCCGTGAATAGAACAACAGCCTATGGAACCTTCTCCTGGAGGTTAAATCAAGTCTCAAGTCGATCGATGCCAAAATAGACCACCTCACATCGCACCTGGACCAGGTTAAGCAGAGAGTGGACTCCCATGACGCCTGCATAGTTCAGGTTGATAGAAGGGTCTCGGATGCGGAGGATGCCGGAGCCGGGAGTGCGCAGAAGCTCCTCAAAATGGATAAAATCGTCGAAGTCATACGCAGACCTGGAGGCACACTCCAGAAGGAACAATATACAAATCGTTGGGCTGCCGGAGTCCACCGCGACCAGGAGAATGGAAGATTTAATCGAATCCTTATTTCAAGACCTTTTTGGCAAGACCCTGTTCAAACACTTTATCATCGAGCGAGCACACAAATCGCTTGGCCCAAGGCCCATCATTGCTCGCTTGCTGAACTACAGTGACCGCGATTCCATCCTTCGCAGGGCTCGGGAGATGGGGGAGATCAAACATCAGGGCAAGCTCCTATCTTTCTATCCTGACTTCACCCTGTCTATCCAGCCGCCCCAACAGAGACTTTCTACCAGTCAAGCATATTTTGCAGCAGCTCACATCGCATATGCCATGCTATACCCCTCAAGACAACGCATTGACTCAGGGGAGAAGCCGACATTTTCACCAATCCAAAGGCAGCCCTCACCTTTACTAAACAACTACAAAAGTCTCCCCTGCACTCTCTCTGAAGACAGTCGCCTGAGTCACAATGATTGATCTCTGCATGCCTGGTGTTGCCTCACAGTAATGGCAGTGGCGGCTCGCAGAGGGAGTGCTGTGGGCGATGGAGGGACAGGGTAAATGTAAATCCAGTACTTGTATAGCGCACAAATCACCCCCGAAGGGGTATATTGGCGCTGGGGGCCATTGGGAAGTTTAAGCGAGCTATTGCCCAGAGTTTCATGGCGCTGAGCAGACTCCCCCCGCCGGAGCCAGGGATCGAACCTTGATCTCCAGTGTCCAGCGTCAGTCGCCCTGGCCGGTGTACCACACCTCTCCCCTGGGTGGAGGTTGTAGTGGAGTTGGACATACGACGGCAAGGAGTAAATTAAATAAATAAAACAATAAAACTCTTTACCTTGGGCTCGCTGCATCGCTGAGTTGGTGATGCAGCAAGCGCATGGTAAATAGTTTTATTTATTTATTTACTTACTTTACTCCTTGCCGTCGTATGTCTGACTCCATTACCCCTCCACCCTGTCCCTGCCCCGCTCCGCCTCACCGCCCCACAGCACTCCTTCTGTGAGCCGCCATTGAGTAATGTTTTGCATCTGGTACGCACCCCATGTGCCATGTTAACTGTAATAATTTATATACTCTATCACACGTTCTCTCTTGTAGTTGTTTCCCCCTGCAGCTTCCAACTATGGTTCCATCTTGCATATACAATTTCACATTACAGGACTGAGAGACACTCTCCACATGCTTTGTTCACCTCACTCGTCATGGTGCCTGTGCATGGTTATGTGTATTGCCCCAAATTCACCTCCCTTTGAGGCCTACAACGCCTGGCCACCCTGCCAACATGGCATGGGGTAATTGGCTGAGGCCTCGCACCCAAAGGGATAAGTTCCACATCTGTATTTACCTCCCCAAGTTGGGTTCCCTGGGCGAGGGTGGTTTCGATACTCAACCTATTTGGGGGGTTGGAGTGGGTGGAGGGAGGGTTTGAGTTTTAAGTCCAAGGCTCCGCCTCGGACACCCTGTTTCTGGGGGATCGTTTTGTTGTTACTTCTGTACTGTTTTTAGCATGCTACCGTGTACATACATCCCACAATGCTCCGTATCCCGCAATGCTGAACTTTTCTTTCAGCCAACTGGCCACAAACAACACATCATTACCCCCCTTTGGCTGTTGCATGATTTTCACCACCTTCCTGACATGGAACATAATGGGTCTGCAATGACGGTCGGAAAGCGTGCCTCACTGAGAACGAGTGTTCAGTAATGAGAAACCTACCGGAAAGCGTGCCTCATGCACACATATCCCATCAGATACAACGTAGACGTTTGCTTTCTTAAGGAGATACACCTCCTCACCCAGATGGCTTCCCCTTCTCTGGAGAGATCCTACACTGCATTCTACTCCAATTATGCATTCAGCGTTACTATCCTTCTCAGGAGAGGCCTTCCTTGGCATGGCACCCACTCCTTCATTGATACAGAAGGTTGTTATGTGATTGTTAGAACTGGCTATTTCTGGTTGGCTAAGGCTGACGCCAAAGCCAGGCAGAAACCACCATTCTAGTCAGGGCAAGGAAGTCACACGCCAAGATAACCCCTGCTCACCCCCTTGGTAGCTTGGCACAAGCAGTAAGGCTAAACTCGGAGGCAATGTGTAAAGCATTTGCGCCAGCGCACAACAGCAACAACATACTAGGCACACCACAAAAGGATCTCCACACAAGGTTATTATAAAATAACTTTTGTATTGTAAAAACACATCAGATAGTATCACACAATATACATGGTGCCAACTGGCACGGGCAATATTTACAAGGGATTATTTACAAGACAGGGCCACATGGGACACTGTCATAATCAACACTTTCAGAAATAGAAATACTTGTCAGAAATTAGAATAAAAGGATATAAAATCACTGTAGCACAAAGTAACAGGTATAAATCACAACCAGTATCTGCTGGTAACAGGTAAGTACCACCTACGCAACCTTAACCACCTTAGGAGAATGTCACGCAGGGGACCAGGACCTCACTAGGACCACCTGTACTGAAAAGAACAACCACCTAAGAATAAAATACTTTTAGGGGTATAAACAAGAACACATTACCCATGATGCATGAAACACATTCAGATGAGTAGTAAAGGAAAACCACCTAAGTATCACTCAGCATTTAGGGGTCTAGGAAAGAACACATTACCCATGATGCATAAATATACATTCAGAGGAGTAGTAGAGAGAAACACATGATGCATAAACCTACACATTCAGCGGTGTTAAGAACATGGCACATGATGCATCACAAACACATTCACAGGTGCAGCGCTAGGAGACACATGACGCCTAAAACATTGAGAGGTGCAGCGCAGGGAAAAAGAAGACACATGATGCCTAAAAACATTCAGAGGTGCCAGAACAATACAATAGCGCAAAAATCACATGATGTCTAAAAACATTCAGAGGTGCAGGAATAACACATGATGCAAGAACACACATTCAGAGGTGCAACAACCATACAATTGCGCAAAACTTACATAAGCCACCACGTGTGGCAGTCCCTAGGCCAACTGGCCTTGTTGGGGCAAAAATGCCCTGGGTCCAAATGTCAGGGCGCGCTGCCATGCAGCGCCAGTCTCAAGAAAAGAAAGCCTAAACGTAGCAGCTGGCACTAAGTGCTGCGCAGCTGTGAAGGCCTGGCACCACTGTGCCCTCTCTGTCCCACACAGGGACTCTCTCCTGAAATTGCGCCTAAATGGTGCAGCTGCCCACTAATTGCTGGGCAGCTGGAGAATCATGAAAAACTGTGGCAGGGCCTTCAGTAGCCCCTCTGGCGAATTGCGCCACAAATGGTGGAGCCACGCAGGCTCTGCAGCAAATCCTCTCTCTGGAGCCCTCTGGCTCCTCAACAAAATACCCCCCCCCTGAGCCTAGCAGGCTCTGAAACAACTGTGGGGGGTCGTTGGAGCCCCCCTCGGGGGCTCGACATCAAGGCAATGCCGCCACGAGCCTTCTCTCAAGATCAAGAACCCAACATCTCGCAGGCAGGAGGGGGGCGGGCACCGACAATGTGCCCCGATGCCCCCTCTAACTACTATGGCCCTCGAGCCTCGCTGGACCCGTAATTCAGATATGCCCCTGGAGCCTCGGGGCTCCAAACAGAATGCAGCCTTTGCGGAGCCTCTCCAGCTCTATCCACCGTTGGAGCGGTCCGCTGCCATCTGGGGCCGCTCTGACCGTGCCTCTGAGCACCCCGCCCTCCAGCACTCACCGGCTGCTCCTGGACTCCTCCGGTGGCGGTCCTGGGCGGCGGCACTCGAGCGCGGCTCTCCCGGACACATGGCAGCCTCGCTGCTCTCGCGCCGGACCTCTCTTCTTCTCCCCGGGGCTCCCTCAGCACACGGGAGCCCCAGCAGCCGGCCACGCTCTTCTGTTCACCCAGTCCCCCACCTCGGGACCGGGTCTTCGCTGGTCACGCTCTCCTTCGTTCCCGGGGCTCCCTCACCACACGGGAGCCCCGCCAGCACCACCAGCCTTCTTCCCTCCTGCCGCGGCCTCCTCTGTCCTCGGGCACATCTCCGGTCTCCCTCCATAGCATGGGAGACCGGCAACGAAAATGAAAGATTTCCCTGGGCAGGGGGAAGCGGAAGTTGCCTCAAACAGGTCCCGCCCACGTCACCAAAGGATCTGCCTGGCTTCCTGTCTCGCAGGGCCGCCAATGGCAGCGCGGCCCTGGGCAGGGAGGCGGGCTCAGCACCTCCTCACACGATCTCCGGGCCGGCGGCGGTGAATCAAACACGGGGCAATGCCGGGTGGGCACCGGCCTCAGATAATTCAATAAAAACGGGGTGGCACCCGTAAATTGAGTAAATAAACGGGCATAAAAGCGTTCTCAAGCGTTATGGGCGAATACAGCGCTCCCAGCGCTAGATGTACCCAGGAGTCCTGCAATAAAAAGGAAAGCACTCCCAGGGGGCCATCCACAAAGAAAAAGTCCTCCAAGCTCCCCAGGCAAAGCATAGGGGCCCTAGAGTAAAGCAAAGTCCTTCAGCAGTCCAGGACCAGGAAAGTCCTCCAGGCATCCAGGGGCTGGGCAGCGCCCGCCCCTGGTAGATTCAAGTCAGAAACAAGAACATTTTGGAAGGGGACACAGCCCCTTCTTATACACAGAAAAGTCTTTGAAGTCTTTGTGCAGGCAGTGTGAGAACTGGTTATAGGGAAGTCCTGTCAGTATCAGGGACAGAGGTGACAGTCGCCCAGCGGGGGGGTGGAGCCAGCATTGTGGTCAGGCAGGCACAGCCCTTCACTATCAGGTGCTATCTCCTCCCACTTCCCTGGCAGCAGATGCTGCCTTTCATCCACGGGCTGACTCAGACAACCTCCTGGGCTCTCCAGCCCCTGTCACCCTCAAACCAGACAGTCAATCCACAAGCAGGCCCAGGCACTCCAGACCCAGGCTCACCAGCCAATCACACGCCAGACACAAATTACACAAATATGCCAACTTTTAAAAGTGGCCCTTCTAGACTAGACACAATCATGCCGCATATACCATTTCGCAGCATTCAGTCTCACGAGTTCTCTCATACCAAACTCGCCCCTGCACTCCCCACACATCAGGAACTACCATGAGCATACATATTCCCCATTCATTCCTATGGGAGGGCAGGTCACTCACCACACATACACAGAGAGCTCAAGCACTTTACACTGTACCACAGTGAAAAAGTGCGCAGAGGCCTAAAATCACCACCACCAGGTTCCAGAAACAGGCTAGGAAAAAGCAAAAAGTCTCTGGGTGAACCTGCCTAAACAGTGATCCTCGCCGGTACCCTCTACAACCAGCCACTGATACTAGCGACACTCTGTGGCCCTAACGTGGACGACCCCCTGCTTTTTCTCGCACGTCTGGCACATTATTTCCTCTCTCGGGCCTCACTCCCTGATTTGGGGAGGTTATGTTATGTTAATGACATTTATAAAGTGCAACTGTTACCTGGAGGTGTCCTGGCGCTAGTTACATCTCCTGTGGCTGAAAAATGAAAGAAGTTTATTGGGCAAAAAGTCAGGTCTTCCTGAAGGCCAATAGGTTAGTAATGCACCTTAGATAAAATGGCAGGTTGTTCCAGGCTTTAGCCGCAATGTGGGCGAAACTCCTGCTACCCCACCAAACTCTTTTTATGCATGGTACTGCGACCCCTCTGGCCTCTGATAAACAAAGTGGTCTACTTGGTATATACCATTGGAAACGCTGTTTCAAATAGTCAGCGCCATGCAGCGCCTTAAAAACTGGGCAAAGGGCTTTGAAGCAAACTCGATTCCTTCACTGATAGCCAGTGCAATTTATTTATTTCCTTGGTAATGGGTGCAAACCGAGGTGTTACAGAGATCAGTCTGGCTGCTGCATTCTGCAGCATCTGCAGTTTATTCAAAAGCCCTTGTTGAGCCTTAAGGTACGGACTATTACAGTAGTCCAGCCTCGACAGTACAAGAGTCTCAACTACTGTTTGCCGGCTATTTGGGGGCAGGAACAGCAGTATTTTCCTAATTCTTTTTATCACAAAAAAGGTTTTAGAGGTCACAGAGGTGACCTGTTGACTAAAGGCGAGGCCCTTGTCCATTATCACCCCAAGGGTTTTCACCTTATTGGTGGGGGAGGGGAGGGACCCCATCGAAGGTGGCCACCAATTTGGGGTCCAGGAGTTAGAGTTGTTACCAAACAGCATAACTTCGGTTTTACCTGAATTAAGTTTTAGGCAGTTGTCTGCCATCCAATTCGCCACTGATTCCATACACTCATGAAATCAGTTGTCTAACCCAACCTCCTCTCCAGGTGTCAGGGACACTATAATTTGGGTGTCATCTGCATATGATGTCAGGCCAAATCCAAATGCCCTAACAATAGGCACCAGAGAGGAAACATAAACATTAAAAAGTGTGGGGCTAAGAGAAGAGCCCTGTGGAACCCCACAGGGTAGAGTGAAATGATTAGACTGGTAATCTCTGAGTGCCACAATGTGTCTCCTGTCTGAAAGGAAGGATCTTAAAAGGTCCAAGGCTTTCCCCCTTACCCCACATGCCTTTAGACGGTCCATCAAAATACCGTGATGGACCGTATCAAAGGCAGCGGACAAATCCAGCAACACCAACGCTGCCCTACCCCCCCTGTCCACAGCTCCCCTGATCTCATCTGTAGCCTTGATGAGGGCAGTCTCAGGGCTGTGGCCTCCCATGAAGCCATATTGAGAGGAATCCAGAACTTGTGTCTCAGCTAGAAAAGCACTGAGTTGTGAATTCATATATTTTTTTATCAGTTTTCCTGGGAGTGGAAGCCTAGAAATGGGAGGAAAATTGTTCGGATCCTTGGGGTCCAGAATGGGTTTTTTTCAGTAGGGGGAGGATAGAGGCTAATTTCTAGCATGTAGAGAATTGTCCGTTAGCATACATGCCAATGATTTTCACATTACAGCCTCGCTGGCACTTGATCGCTCCAGGGACCGTATTCATCTCCCACAGGCCACGGCCACTCTACACCATTATAGAGGACACCTCCTTAGTTGATGCTTGGTGCCACGCACACCCTGCTATGTGCGAAGGATCCTGTGTATCTGGCTTGCAAGGCTCCTGGTCTCGCATTGACATATGGCTCACCACCCACGATGTGGCCCTCTGGCCCACCTCAGTGGAACACCTGGCTCGTACACTTTCAGATCTTGCCCCGGTGCACCTATTCCTACAATTCCTGCTTACTCTCTGCAGTATGCAGTATGTTTACATGGTGCCTGCCCCCCAACTTGCCTCTTGACGCTGCTTTTTGTGAGGAAATTCGGGGCACTAATATTGATTTCTTTGAGCGCAACATCGGCTCTGTGGAGTCCCCCTCGATGCTTTGGGAGACCTTTAAGGCTGTGATTCAGGGGGAATGCATTTACAAACAGGCAGGGGTGTTAAAGTCCATCAGAAGGACTCTAGAACGCCTGCAGAAAGACATTAAAGCCCTAGATCTCCAACATTCTCAGGACCCCCGCCCCGCCGTCCTCACCTCCATCAGAACCAAACTTACCAAATTCCACAAGGAGGCAGACACAGGGGTCAAATTCCTCGGCAGAGAGGTAGGTGCGTGCCGCAACTGAGAGGGCGATCGCCCCGGCAAGACCCTAGCAAACCTGCTGAGACAACTGCACTTATCCTCTTATATCACTGCTCTCACCGACGAGCCTGACAGTAGGACCACCTCCCCGGGCGACATCATTGCCTGGATTAACACCTTTTATGCCCAATGGCAGCCCATGCCCCGGGTAATTCTAGACCAATACTTTGACTCGATCGAGCTCTTATGGCTCGGTAATGGGCACGATGAATACCTGGACGAACCATTCACCCCCGAAGAAATTACAAAGGTCATAGCAGGTTTCCCAGGCGATAAAGCCCCCGACTCACATGGGCTCACCCCTGCATTTTACAAAGAGTGCACGTCTCTTCTTTTTCCACAGCTGTACGAGATGTATAACGTTTTTCTGGCCCTGGGCAGATCTCCTCCCTCTCTTCTCCAGGCCATATTCTCACTTCTCCTGAAGCCTGACAAATCCCTCGAGAATTGCGAGTCCTATCGCCCCCTATCATTAATTAATACAGACAATAAAATCTACATAAAACTTTTAGCCAACCGCCTCCTCCCCCTTATGGCACTTATAGCCCATCCAAAGCAATCGGGGTTTATCCCTGGTCGTGCCACCTCGAATAATCTACGTACCATTTTTTCTGTTATTCACCAAATTAACCCCACTTTGCTCGCAGTGGCCACCCTCCTGGACTCCACAAAGGCATTTGACACACTGGAATGACCTTTTCTTTTCTACCTTCTTCCCCGACTGGCCTTCAGTCCTGGCTTTGTTCAAAAGATCCAACTTCTTTACATGCTCCCAATGGCACGCATCAGGATCAATATGCAAGTTACCGACCCCTTAGCGATCATAAGGAGCACCAGGCAGGGATGCCCCCTGTCCCCTATGGTTTTTGCTATCACGATGCAACCTTTAGCGGCACGTTTACGCCAGCACCACACTAACCGGGGCATTGGCTTTTCATCTTGAGCCCTGGTAACCACAGGAGAACTTGGCCACCATGGCTAGGGAGGTGATCCACTTTGGCTGCCTCTCTGGGGTACAGGTCAAGTGGAGCAAGTCTGTCCTCTTTTCCCTCACAGATGCTACTAAGCCGCTCCCCACCGACTACCCATTCATCTGGGCGATGGGTCCCACCAGATACTCGGGCATCTGGCTGAGTAGACACATGGATGAGCTGTTATTATTATTCAGCATTTGTAGAGCCCATAGCTACCCTCAGGCATCCCAGCGCTAGCGAGTGAACAGAGAAGACGGGTGGAGTTATAGGGCCGATTGTTGAAATACCAGGTTTTTAGAAGTTTACAAAAGGGAAAGAGATGGGGTTCGACGCGAAGGTGTGGGGGGAGTTTGTTCCAAGGTTTTGCAACATCATAGGAAAAGGATCTGCTTCTTATCCTCCTGATTTTGGGAACAACTGCAATATTGAGATTAGCCGATCCTAGGTCCTTCTTAGGGCGATAGGGGGTGATGAGGGATCTGTTGATGGCCGGGCCCGTTCCCCACAAAGTCTTATGGGCAATGCAGAGAGCCTTGACTTTTATTCTTTTGGGGATTGGCAGCCAGTGTAGCGTTTTTAGGGCTGGCTTGGCCGACTGGGATTTTGGAATCCCGAGCTGCATCCTGGCGGCACAGTTCTGAGCAACTTGGAGCTTCCTTAATGTTGCTTTTGGAGCCCCTAAGTAGAAAAAGTTGCATAGTACAATCGTGATCGGACCAAGGCCTGAATCAGGATTCTTTTTGCAGCCATTGGAAGGAGAGGGAGGACCTTTCAAAGTAGTCTGAGTCAGGCCCCTGTCACCTTCACTGCTTGGTGGTCAAACTTGAGAGAATTGTCTAACCAGACACCCAGGAATTGTTATACTAGTTTTGGGAGTTGGGAGGGGGGCTAAGCACTTGGGCCATATCTGTTTAAGAGCCATGCTGGAGTGGTTACCTAGGAGCATGTGTTCTGTTTTACCTCCGTTAAGTTTGAGACAGGAGTTCTCCATCCAAGAGGCCACTTTCCCCAGACATGTTTTGAAGTCTGAGGGGAAGTTACGGGGACCATTAAGAGTTATGACCAGCTGCATGGCATCTGCGTAGGTGACAATTTTAATCCTGTAAGGCAGTATGATATCAGCGAGTGGCCGCATATACACATTAAATAGTGTGGGACTCAGCGAGGATCCCTGCAGGACACCGCAGCTGAGCGCTAGTCTCCTAGACATTGCATCCCCTGAAAAGACCGGAAAGGTCCTGTTGTCTAGGTATGGTTGTATCCAGGAGATCGCCTCATCTTGGATCCAGTCTGGGTGGCATGGAGGAGGTCATGGGTTTCTAGGAAGTCAGAGAGAGTAGCGTTCACACGTATACATTTTTTTTTTACAATCGCCGGCAGCAGCGAAATTGGGCTATAGTCACCTAAGTCATCTGGGTCTAGGCTAGGCTTTTTCAGTAAGGCCTTAACCATGGCATGTTTCCATGGACCGGGGACTGATCCTGTGGAAATGGACAGATTTACAATTTCCAAAATGGTAGGCAGGATCACATTTCCTGCTTTACGTAGGATATGTGGAGGAGCTGCCTCTAGAGAGGAGTCTGATTTTATTTGGGAAAACATTTCTGACAACTTATCCAGATTCAGAATTGCGAATTACTTAAGCATGTGTTCTGGATGGAGTGTGGGCTTGTCCATTGCGGGACAAATTAAATGGGTGTAACCACCCCTCTGTCCTGTCCCTCCCCCAGAGTTTATCCAACCCCTTCTTTGGGTATAAAGTAGGAACCCTGACTACAGGATTTTAGATTTTACCTGGACTAAACTATGCAAGCAGAAACCAAGTACTTCAACAATCTACACGATGCTGGATGACTGAAGAAGCTCCCTTGGAGTAAAGGAGTTACTCCCCTGCTGAAGCAGGCACCTTAACGCATCTGACTGGTTTGCATCTCCCGAGCTCCTGAGGACTCTGAAGATTTCTGCAACACAGGAGGTGGGTTCCTGAGCATCTCTGAGGTCGATCTGCTCTCTCAGCCACCCTAAGACCAGTATCCCTCGTCGGAACTGTGCAACCTGAACCCCTGTGCACAGTGTACTTTTGCAGCAGCATATGCTTTTTGGCCATCCCTGAAGTTGTGCTTTGGGCTACATGTAGCCCTGACCCAGAGCAGTATTTCCACTGAAGATTTCCGGCCTACACTTCACGAATGTTCCGTTGGCTGGTATTTCATGATTCAGTTCGAGGTACCTTTGAGATCCCTGGTCCGTTGGCCTGTGGGTCCCTGTGAAGGTAACTTTGATTTCTCTTGGGCTTCCCTGGTTGCTCCAGATGTTCCCTGACTCCCCATAGCTTGGCGAGTCTCCAGGACCTTGCTGGTCATCACTGTAACTTGTTTCCTCTGCCCGTGCGGGTTGCATTTGCCAAGGCTTGTTGGTGTTCGATCTGGACACTGACCCCTCAGCACTCGACACTGGACTTTGGTCATCATCGACATCTCCTGGCCCCCGTGGCTGCAGAGTCAAGAATCCAATCTTCTCACCTGAAGCACCCGACATCTGTGGGCATTCGTCTACCGAGCCCCTGGTCACACTGAAGTGACCCAGACTCTGTCCCCTCTCCTTTCAGGTTCTTCTCACCTCGGATCCAGGCTTGGATTCCACTGGCCACTTTTCATCTTTCCGGCAGCAGCACTTCTTGGAGTCACGCCATTGAAAACGACGAACGTTTCCGACACCACTTGACCCCTATGCACCCGGCTACCCTGGGATAGGTAACATGGGTACTCCGGTACTCACAAGGGTGCTGGCCTTAGAACCTTCTATGTTGCACAGATGGTGCTTGAAGTTCTCTCCAACGTATCCTTAAACTGTAATTTTCCAACCGCGGCTTTCACATAGAGTTGTACGGAACTCGCGTCTGTGTTCACACACTGCGCCCGTCCTCCGTGGGCTCCCTGTGTCACTCCTTTGGGTGGTTCCTTGGGGTCCCAGAGATTCTACATACTCTAGGCACTGTGTCAAATCAAGTCGTTGTTATACCACTTTCTTAGTATATGGTTCCGTCTCCCCCTGGAGCCCGCTGTGTATTGTGCTATTTACGGATGTATGACGGTACAACGCGTGCTTTTACAACGCGTACCGTTACGACGCAAGTTTTACAACGCAAGTCGCTACAACGACTCGCGTTGGGGGGAGCTGGATAGTGAATAGTTTAATTTACTATTCCAACTCCAGTCCCCGTAGATAGTAGGGAAGGTGTTGGATAGTAAATTAAACTATTACCTATCCTAGAGTGCCCTCCAGCGAAAGTCGTTGTAATGACTTTCGTTGTTAAACCTGCGTCGTAACGGTACTTCGTTGTAAAAGTTCAGTTGTAAAGGACGTTCCCCGCTATTTACTGTTGTTCTATTGATTAAGTATTGTATGCCTGGTGCTCTAATCTCGTATAGAGGTTTGTAGAGAGTGTTTAGTGATAAATACATATATTTTATATATCTCTTGTGTGGTTCTCCTTTTATTTGGTTATTCAGGAGGTTCTGATCTGGTAAAAGAAGCTGCTTTACATTCCTTCGAGACTTAGCCTGAAGGCTGCTCTCCGCAGCTACCACTAGGATAGCTTTCTATAACGGTTGTCTAATCATCAATAAGAGTTGTTTGGATTGGTACAAGGTGCCCACTTTAATTAGTGGACAGCATATACCAGGCCAACTTCTTACAACCATAATATAAAAGGAAGTGCAGATTCACCTTATGCTCAGTGTCAAAGTTAGTTGTTTGTCATCTCCAAAACCTCACAGTTCTACTCTGCAGGCTACAGTAAAGTAATTTATAAGGGTATTAAGCAGCAACGACATCACAGAGATAACGTTGATTTACTGTATGTCATACCTTGCAGGGCTCATTACTGATGGCATATTCATTTATTCAAGTAAATACATTTTGTTTATAAGTGCTGCATAGATGTTTGAATATATATATAATTAGATCACCATGAGATTTGCCGATGCAGGCTGTTACTATCGGCGCGAAGAGCAGATGTCACTGGGGTCTCGTGTTGGCAGTTGTTGCGAGCAGTCACTTCTTAACAAGAAACGGTCACTTTGCAGTCACGAGAAACCCAAAACCTCTATATCTTCATGTTTTCTTCTGGAGGAGTTCGCACTCGTGCCAGCCAAGGGTCCATGATCTGGGAGGCACCTCTTGAGCTTTAGAACTTGTTCCAGCAGAGACCAGCAGCAGGCCTCGGAAAGGTACAGGCATGTCTAGTTGGTGCTGGTCAGCTGGACAGTTCAGGAAGGCCTCTTGAAGCTTGTGCCCTCAGAGCTCACACAGGAGGTCACCCTTGGAGTCACTCTAGGAAGACTAGGATCATGGCAAGCAGGTCCAATCTTTCTTCGTCCTTATGATTAGTCCACAGGTCCAAGAGTATTCTGATGAGAGGTTCTGAAGGGCCTTTTATACCTTGTGCCTGCCTTTGTGTGGGGGGGGGGACTCCCTGGTTCTCTTCAGGGCTGTTTTTCTCTGTCCTATGGTACTGGCTCCAAACTGCCTAGCGGAACAAAGGCAAGGCAGACCTAGTGTCAGGTCCCTTTAAAGTGCAATCAGGGCAGAGTACAGGTCCTCTCCAGCCATCCTGTCAGGAATACCATCTACCCTCACACCTAGGCTTCCCATGCCTTACTGTCTGGAAGTAATACATCACTAACCACAGTAGACCCATTCACAGTCATGTGGCCCAGGACACTGGAAGAAAGGCACAGTTGGTCTGGGCAGAAAAATGCAATTTTTCTAAAAGAGGAATTTTCAAATTGTAACTTAAAATTTGACTTTACTGAGGCCCAGAGAGCCGACGACTAGATGGCGGCTTGATTAGAGAGCTCCAGTGGCCCGAGAAAAAAAAAGCTGCACCGATGCCTCTCACAGTGGCACAATTTCCACACTGCTGGGCAGGTAGCAGTGAGACCGCTCCGATCGTGGAGAAGTGTGGCTCAGGGGTTAGAGGCGGCAGACCTGGAGCTTGAGTTCGGTCCGGGACCAGGGTTCAATTCCCCGCCTCGGCGGGTCTTGGGCTCAAAATTCCGCGGACTCGTTAATTCTCGCTCCGGTGCCTTCTCAGCTCACGGGTTCACACTCTGCGACTCTGGGCAATAGCTTGCTTAATCTCCACAACGGCCCCTCGCGGTGGGATGCCTGGCTTTCACCTTGTGGATACCCTGCCTGGGCTATCTCACAGGGGAATACCAGGACGGGTTCCCTAAGCAAGCGCCGAGATGCCCCAGGGTAAGTCGTGCGCTATATAAGACTTCATACTATACTTTACTTTACTTTACTTTACCGCTGCACGATGCCTGGCGCCCGCAGTGACTGGCCCGGAGTGTAGATTGAGATGTACCAGCCCAGGGTGGTTCGGTGGTGAGGGTGTAACCTTTTCCCCAGGTCGGGCAGGATTGCATTGCCAGGGCTGGAGTGTGGGCCAGATAGCGATCTGACAGTGCAGGTGAGGAACGGGCACCTTTCCGTCTTTTTCTACAGCCAAACACAGGGTCACCGCCAAACTCCCCACACACTTCTGGAATGACAGCGCCATCTCCTTGCAGTAGAGACTCACTGCCACTGTGAAGTGCCCCTCAACACGTGCAGGCCTCGAAAAATCATAAAATATTTATTAGACCTGTGGGTTTAGAGACTTCATCTACTCGACCTATTTGTAATGCTCTTGACTGATAAACTGGTTTCAAACTATGTGATTGTGGGCAATTAATTTAATTCACTGAGCTGCCATTTTCCTCATTATTACAAATGAGATCACCTTCAAATGTGTGAGTTCAGCATGGCTGCTGTACAAAAAACTCTTTTAATTTAATAGACTAAACTTTTTTCCATATATAATATAAATCTAATCATCTAACCACATATAGGAGACACATGACCCCTGACTTGTCTCTTAGTTCATTAATAGCATTTTCATCAGAGCGGGGCAGGAATGTTTCTCAAATCATGTTTAAACCTATCACTTTTAATGAATACTTAACTAAAGCATGGAGTGGTAGCACATTGTCATTTGTAATCAGCAGATTTCACATTGAAATGGGCACAAACTTTCCCACTGACATGTGGCGTTACTGATAAAACTATATATTATACAAACATAAATGCACTAATGTTTGGAAATAGAGTTTTTGTAAATATGTGCCATTTGCACCGCACCAATTAAAGTGTTCTGGTTTGTTTTGCTCCTATTTATCCCTTTGTTTGCATCACACTTCTTAATTACAAAGACATGCTTTTGTAATTCCTCATATATTTTGAAATATTTGTAATATTAATTTACAGGCTATTTATTTAAATGTTATGTGTTAGAGAAAATATAACTGACATCTGTAGACAGCTCACTTGACAAAAACCTCTAACTCTAGTAAGAGAGAGAAAAATAAACCTCGCTTTCCAAGCAGCAATTAGTTGAAAGACAAACTGCCATTTGACCTCTTTACTTGAACAGACTGCGAAGATAAAGATAACAACAAAATGTAATGGCATCTTTATTGCTCATTCACTTTCTGAATGAACAGAACACATGTTCTTTTCCAGACTAAGTTTACTTGCCAGATGGGACAAGTAGATGCTAAAAATAGCTCTACCTGATAAAATTTTACTCACAATTGCAAGTGGGCGAGTAGACATTTTGAGGCCTGGCGTGCTTTGTTTCTCTGTGTCGTTTATTGGTATTGTATGATGTTTGCATCATGGATGTCATTCTGGAGACACTTTTTATGTACTGTGTCAAAAATTCTCTTTTTTGTGAAATTTCAATAAACAAAGTTTAAAAAATTTGACTTTACCATTAAAGATGATTTTAAATTGCAATTTATTTGAGGGGAAACAGCATGCCTCTATCTGGTACCAATCTGTAGTTAGCACTTATTAAGTGTAAAAAGGTAACCAGTGCTGTGGGCGAGATAGACCTTCCAACAGTGGGCTACGACTTTAGAAGTGTTTTTCACTGTGAATACATGTACAACTTAAACACACATGTCCTACTTTTAAATATTATGCACCTTGTCCTAGGGGTGAACACTGTAGCACAGATTAGCAGGGTTAAAGTGAAGAGAGTTCTAATGCCAACAAAAATGAGTTCAGTAAAGTAAGGTGGTAAAGGCAAAAATGTTGGGGAAATACTACACCAAGGATGTCAGGCCTAACACAACTCAGAGGACATTTTAAAGCATTTGAATTAGTAAATTATCATCAAATTTTTTTTTATTTCAAGATAAATTTCATTGAGGTTTACATGAGTAAAGAACAGATACAGTAAAGATTTACAGAGGAATGAATAAATAGGTTCCCGTATGGGTAACACATGTGGTATTCTGGTTAATATTATAGTACATGATGGGAAGGAGCAGCTTGAAACTGTGTATGATGTGTAATTTGTATTCTGTATATTGTGAGGATGATGGTTTTTAGTGTAGTGTTTACAGAGTATTACAAGTAGCAGACTGGGAGATGGCTATACGAAAGAAGTTACCTCTGTTGATTGCATGTTGTAAGGTAGTAAAAAGAGGAGGACGTGAACGGTAGAAGGATAGAGAGAGGATAGAAGGTGTGGGAGGAGCAGGGATGGATGTTTAGGGAGAAGGGGTGGGTGTGGCGTGGGTGGGGAGCAAAGGGGGTGGACATGACCTATGGGCTTTTATCTTCAACAAAGGAGTCTAGCTTGGACCAGATTTGTTTCCTTGAGTTCATTTTAAGAAACGCATTCAAGGAGATGTCCACTCCTCTCATGAATTGTACCCATGCCCAACAGGTGTGTGGATTTAGTTTGGAGAGGTCCTTCCAATTGGAAAGAATAACTTTGAGACTAGTTGATACCAGGATATCCCAAAGTAGGTAGTCTTCCCTACTTAACTGGTATTGCATGTCAGTGGAAAGGATACCTAGTGAAATAGAGGCTAAAGTTGGTGTCCAAGTAAGTTTTAGAATTTGGGATATGGTTTTACTTGTTTCAGCCCAGAATCTTTAGAGTAATTGCAATCTAGTAGAATGTGTGCAAGATCTCCTTGTCCCTTTTCGCAGCTCCAGCATGCGTCAGTATCATGGAGGCCCAATTTGAATAGTTGAGAGCTGGGGTCCAGTGAGTCATATGTGCCACCCAATACCTACTCTGAGCTAGAGCAGGTGGGATTTTATTAGAGGTAAGGTTCATCCAGATATGAGACCAGTTCAGTGGACTGGCTCTAGGGTTATTAGTGTCATAAAGGAGCGCTTCCCATTTCTTTTCTATTCGTTTTTTTTAACCATTTTTTTTTTGAAAACCTTTATTTATCAAATGCACATTACACAGCGTCTGCCTACAACCCTTCTGGGCCGGCCGCTATGACAAGCAGTCAAAAAGTATAACATATTATAGAGCGGCGAAGGCCGCTTCGCGTTTCATTATGGTGTAGTGCATAAAACAGCAATCAGAGGATATCGAAGGTTCAATTTTGTGTTTTTGTCGAAGTGAAACAAACAGAAAAACCAACACATGGTAGATCAATAGCAAGGTTCACAGGAGGGGAGGAAAAACGGGAAACAGTATACAAGAATGGAAGCAAGTCTACTATGGGAGGGGAACGATGAAGGGAGTGTAGAATGGAAAATAATGAAGGGAACGTAAACTATGGGGAGGAGGGAATGGCCTCGGCATAATCAAGTGGTGGGGTACAGATGTCACCCCGGTATGCGTTCCACTGCGCCCAGATCCTATTCCACTTCCTAGGACGACCCCGTGCCTCGTACACCGTCTTCTCCCGAAACATGCACCAATCCATGTTATCTTTCCAGGCACTGAGCCTAGGTGGTCTATCGGAGCCCCAGAGCTGTGCTATGTCCCTTTTGGCGACCATGTTGCCCAGGGTGATCCAGAAGGTCTGAGCAGCCGTACAGTCCGTAGGCTCCCACACATTAAGCAAACAGCGTCGTGCCTCGGGAAGGAGGGGGATCCCAGTAACACGCCCCATCACATCATGGACCCTAGACCAGAAAGCTGAGATAACCGGGCATTCCCACAAAATATGAAGAAAGGTACCATCCATACCACAGCCACGTCTACACAATCCGTCCGTCGCAAGCCCCATTCGTACCAGACGCATACCAGTCACATAGACGCGGTGGAGGATCTTTAGTTGCACAAAACAAAGCCGAGCCGGAATAGCCACCTCCTTAGGGGAAGAAATAGCCATTTGCCAGTCTACTTCATCCAGTTCAAGCCCATCCGCCACCCAGGAGGCACGAAGCTTCTCCAGCAGGTCAGCCCTGTTGTTAATAAGTTTTTTATAAATTAAGGAGATCGTACTATCCGGGACATGGCCATCAAGAATACGATCCTCCAACGGGGACGACTGGGGGATGTCAGTCCCGGGGGGAAAGGCGAAGGATAGGGCATGCCGCACCTGAAGATACCGAAAATACTCCTTATCATCCAATTGATATTCTACCTTTAGGGCCTCAAAGGATTTCACTGTTCCTCTGGCCCAGAGATCCTCCACCTTGCTAATCCCAATCATATCCCATCTATCAAATCCTTTCGTCCGCCACAGGTTGCCCAGCCATTCAGAATCATACAGCGGGGTCATACGCGTCAATCTGCCGCCCCAACCTGTAGGCTCAGTCGCATCTTTCCAGGCACGCACAGCACATTTCGTGGGTCCAGTCAAGAGACGGAGTGGTGACTTCGAGTATAAAGCTCTATTGAAGTTGCCACCTGGCAACAGGAGTTTATCCAGGGCGAAAGCGGGAGCGGGTTCCGGGGAATATGTCACATGGTTAATTGCACTTAAGTGTGAGGCCCAGTAATATCGTCTAATGTCGGGCAGAGCAATACCGCCATCATACCAGGGGAGTGTAAGTTTAGATAAAGCGATACGGGCACGCCCGTCCCAAATCAATTGCCTCTGTAGGCCTTCAATCTCACGGAAATAGCGAGCGGGGACAGGATCGAAAAAGTTCTGCAAGGCATAAAGGAACCTGGGGAGCGACATCATTTTAAAAAGTGCCGCTCGTCCCAATGGAGACAAGGGCAATTCACGCCACCGCCGCACATCCTGCTTAAGGCGACGAAGGGGAGTGTAGAGATTTCGATCGTATCGCACAGAGGAGTCCATAGAAACAAAGATCCCTAAATATTTAAAACCATCTTCCACCACCTGGATAGGAAACCTGCGGGGCAGCGGAGGCAATACCCCCGCTATGACATAGACACATGACTTGGTCCAGTTGATAACAAGCCCGGAATTCTTACCAAAGGAAGTGAGAACGTCAAAGCGTACATTCAAAGACTTCTGGAGTGAGGTGAAATAGAGAAGGATATCGTCGGCGTAAAGCGAGACGCGATCCTCCAGATCCGGTGCCCACCGCATCCCTTTAATCGAGGGCTCCCATCGAAGCCACGCCGAAAGGGGCTCTAGTGCCGATGCGAAAAGAAGTGGGGAGAGCGGGCACCCCTGACGGGTGCCACGTCCCGATGGAAACGAATCGGAGCTTCTGCCGTTCACCACGACTTGAGCTAACGGTTGCTCGTACAGGAGCCTCACCCATGCAATGAAACTAGGGCCGAAGCCGAACTTGGAAAGGGCCGCCCACAAATATGGCCACTCTATGGTATCAAAGGCCATTGTAGCATCAAGGGAGGCCACCACTGCAGGCTCAGCGAGAGTTCCAGCTCTCGCGAGAACGCAGTGGAGTCTCTGCAGATTAAGCGCTGTGTTTCGATGGGGTATGAAACCGGATTGATCCGGATGGATCAAGTCACAGATTACAGACAATAGCCGATTAGCATGGACTTTGGCCAGAATTTTGGACTCGGCATTGAGTAATGAGATGGGGCGGTAGGAGGTGCAGTGGTCACGAGGCTTGCCTTCCTTGTGAATGACCACTATGGTAGCCAAGCGCTGTTCAGTCGGAAGGACTCTGGCCTCAAATGCATCCAGAAACATTGTTCGCAAGTGAGCAGCCATTTTGTCTGGTCGAAGTTTATAGAGCTCGATAGGCAAACCATTGGGCCCCATCGCTTTACCCGATCGCAAGGATCTGATGGCAAGAGCAATCTCATCCACCGTAAAAGGAGCCTCTAGGGCCAATCTATCCTCCTCTGAGACACAGGGAAGTGCAATGTCACGCAACAGTAAACGGGAGTCGGCCTCATCACGGTCACTCACTGGGCTGTAAACCGTCCGGAAATGGTCCACGAAACAGTCAACAATCTCACCGGGATCTAACACACATTCATCAGTCTCACGGGTGATAACGGGCACAACGCAGTTCATCCTTTCAGCCTTGTCCAGCCACGCCAGGAGTTTGCTAGCCTTGTCACCCACATCATACAAACGGCCCAGCTGATTCACACGCACCACCTTAGCAGCATCAGTCACACAGGCTCTATAATCCGCCTGCTTCAGTTCCAAGGAGTGTAGAAGTGCAGGCGTATCATCTCCACCCAACTCACTTTCGAGTGTAGTTATTTCGGTTTCAAGGGCCAGCGCAGCCTCCCTCCTAGCCTTCCTGTCAGCTGCAATAAGAGACAGTGTGGAACCCCGTATAACAGTTTTAAAGGCCTCCCAAAGAACCGTAGGGGAAGCAACCGAACCCACATTCTCATCAAAGTAACTATTGATCGCCTTAATCAAATCCGAACGGAGCCGAGGGTTCCTGAAGTGCCAGGGCAAGACAGGGGGAACTCTGCTTCCGGAAAGACCTCCCACCGAAACCTCAAGCAGCAAGGGGGAATGGTCCGAGATACCCCTGGGGAGATGTCAGACTTCCCGCACCAAGGATAAGTTAGCAGTCAGCATAAAAAAATAATCAATCCTTGAAAGGCTGCCATGGGCACCAGAGTGGAAAGTGTATTGAGTTTGTGAGGGGTGCAACGACCCCCAAACATCTACCAACCCGAAGGTTTCCGTCAAGTCAGTCAGCCACATCTGTGACAATGGCAGAACCCTAGGGGGCAGTCGATCACACTCGCCCGACATCACCAAATTGAAATCCCCACCCATGATCAGCACTCCGTCAGGGAGTCCCAGGAGAGTCTTGCCAAGGTCAGCATAAGTGGTAGCCTGCAGCCCCGGGGGAACATAAACAGCAACAATTACAATCAGCTTCCCCTCCCATCTCCCAGAGACAGCAGCATAGCGACCCTGATCATCAAGGGTGACATCATCAATTTCAAGGGCTAAAGAGGATTTTACCATTATTCCAACCCCTCGGGAGCCGGATGTAAAACCCGCGTGAGCGACAAGTCGGTTGCCTCGACGGTCAAGAGCTTTACAGGCATTACCAATCAAGTGGGTTTCTAGGAATAAAACAACACAATACCACGTTTGATCCTATCTCCCAAGCCATTAACGTTCCAGGATAGAACCTTCACGTCACCCCCCCCATCCCAGAAAGAGTCCCAGCCCAACCCCCTCCCGGAACCTCAGATCAAGGATGCACACAAGCAATACAGTACCATGTGAAAAGAGAAACAGAAAACACAAAACATAACCAAGTCCCCACCACCCACCCCCCAACCAAGAACCTGTTACAACACCCCCCACCCTGCACCCCTGCCAACTAAGAAGCCACCCCAAACTGCAGTGTGCCTGTCGCCCCATCTGAATCTACACAAAGAAACCCCTGAGGAGGAAGGGAGAAACTACCCCAACCCGCCCCACCCCGGGCATAAAGATGAAGCACATGATATAAGTTACTCTGCAAAGGTTACGATCCAAAATCGGACCTCAGGGCCCAAAGTCAGTCCTGCGCCGTCGCGCCACCGTCCGCGCCTCCGGGGCCTCCGCTCTCGGCGTCGTCCTTTGGCAACGAGTCCAATCAGTCACTGGCACTGTCCGGCTGATCAAAGAAGTCAGCACGGTCTCTGTATTCGATACGTAGACGAGCGGGAAACAGCATCGCATATTTAAGTCCCAAATCTCTCAGGCGACGTTTCACTCCGAGGAATCCGGAACGTTGCCGCTGTACTTGAGGAGTAAAGTCAGGGTAGATCGAGACAGAGTTGTTGTCGAACTTCAATGGGCCGTGTTTGCGGGCGGCCTGAAGAATGGCGTCCCTGTCTCGAAAGTGAAACAGCCTGGCAATTATAGGCCTCGGGGTCCCCCTGGCTTAACTTGTCCACCTGGGAAGCGGTAGGCACGCTCGACCGCAAAAAACTTACTGAGGCCTGCGGGAGCGAGTTTAGCAACAATTAGCTCCTCAACCAGTAAATCGATCGAGGCAGCACCACTGTCCTCCGGCACCCCGACCAGGTGGATGTTGTTTCGTCGTGCCCTGTTGTCGTACTCCTCCATACGTCTGGTTAGCAGGTCCTGCGATGATCGCAGATTCCCAATCTCTGACTGCGCTTCCGCCATGTCCGTCACCAGACTGGAAGCTTTTAGGTCCAGTGCCTTGACCCTCTCGCTTGTCTTGGCTAAATCGGCTCGAATAAGGGTAACATCGACCGCCACCGTGTCTATCTTGGACACGATGGCCTCATATTACCTTTTATTTTTGATTTTATTGTACAACATAACAGTACATTTCAGCAACCATACAGCAAGTCGTACATTCACATTAGAAAGCATCTTACGAAATCTCCGTAAGTATAAGGCAATAACCAAATCTATCTGGTGAGACATACTTTGATGACAAATCACTATTACATGTGTAGCATTCACGAAAGTATTTAGAACATCAAGTGCATAATTCTATCTTAGTCCTTAAGATCCTAACCAAGGAATTTGTATACCCTGTGCCCTTCAGTTCCCAGCCCTCCC